>NC_064811.1:177065328-177366621 GCF_023721935.1 Panthera uncia
ATATACATATACATATACATATACATATACATATACATATACATATACATATACATGGCAAAATCTAACTCCGTGGCATACAGGCTATTTATATGAATGAGGTAGTAATGACAACAAGAATAGCAATAGTAATTCAAACCCCCTCAGGTCATAGGTGTTCTTAGAATTTTTTCTTAGTGTCCCTGATAGTCAGAGACATGGTATCACACATGCTTAACATCTTTCTTATAATCTTCCTGGATGCTTCCTTGTCCAGCCACTGCTACTCTTAGCCACTGATTTTCGATTAGGCCCTGCATTGGCCTGTTAGGATTGTGGTCTCCCCAACCTTGGATACAACTCCATGACCTCTCTAGATGAAGTGGCAGCCACCACAGTCTCCTCAAGTGTTCTGTCACCACCTAACCAGTCTGCTCAACCTCCACCTCTTACTATAGAGGCATTTGAGATGTAAACTGACAAAACTGAGCCCTGTAATTATTGATGAGAATGGCTCTTCCTGCTTAGAGTACACCAGAACAAAAAGGTTAGTCTGAGCGCAAACATTCATAACAATGACCACTCGCATTTTATTTAAGGCTGATTTTTATTTGTCATGCAAACACAGATGCATTATATCCCAGAATACAGATACAAGTGAGAGAACAGATTCCCGGATGCCTCCTTAGCTTATCACGGAGTGCAAAATAAGTCCTGTCAACAACTCCATGCTGTCCAAACAGAGAAGGGGACTGCCAGGGAGGCAGAGTGCTGTGCAACGAATCTTACTATTTCATTAAGCAACACTCAAGGGTCTGCTTATGACCATTTAAGCAAATCCACATTAAGCTGCAGTAAGGAACTCCTTTGTTCTATTGCCAATACCTGTCCAGTAATTCTTGGTTGGTGCCACGTTCACCTTCACTGCTATTTCTACAAATAATTCCACTTCAGATATTCTAATACTTCTATTATATGACATGAAGAATATATTTTCATATTAGAGAGATTTTATCATTCCTTTTATGTCATTTCTAGATAGGGATAAAATAACTTAGAGGTCCTTTTATCCAAATATCAGCTTCTAAAGGGGGAGAGAAAAATCACTTGAGAGAGAGAAAGAGAGTGGCACAGAGAGACAGAGAGTGAGTGAGTGAGAGAGAGAGAGAGAGAGAGAGAATGAGCAAGCAGGAAAGAGAGACAGAGGGGGAAAAAAAGAGACTCTTTTTTTATTTTTTTTAATATATGAAATTTATTGTCAAATTAGTTTCCATACAACACCCAGTGCTCATCCCAAAAGATACCCTCTTCAATGCCCATGAACTACCCTCCCCTCAGCATATTATTTCACTCAGCATAACACTCTCCAGTTCCATCCACGTTGCTACAAAGGGCCATATTTCATTCTTTCCCATTGCCACGTAGTACTCCATTGTGTATAAAAACCACAATTTCTTTATCCATTCATGAGTTGATGGACATTTAGGCTCTTTCCATCATTTGGCTATTGTTGAGAGTGCTGTTATAAACATTACGGTACAAGTGTCCCTATGCATCAGTACTCCTGTATCCCTTGGGTAAATTCCCAGCAGTGCTATTGCTGGGTCATAGGGTAGGTCTATTTTTAATTTTTTGAGGAACCTCCACACTGTTTTCCAGAGTGGCTGCACCAGTTTGCATTCCCACCAACAGTGCAAGAGGATTCCCGTTTCTCCACATCCTCTCCAGCATCTATAGTCTCCTGATTTGTTCATTTTGGCCACTCTGACTGGCGTGAGGTGATATCTGAGTGTGGTTTTGATTTGTAATTCCCTGATGAGGAGCGATGTTGAGCATCTTTTCATGTGCCTGTTGGCCATCCGGATGTCTTCTTTAGAGAAGTGTCTATTCATGTTTTCTGCCCATTTCTTCACTGGATTATTTGTTTTTTGGGTGTGGAGTTTGGTGAGCTCTTTATAGATTTTGGATACTAGCCCTTTGTCCGATATGTCATTTGCAAATATCTTTTCCCATTCCATTGGTTGCCTTTTAGTTTTGTTGATTGTTTCCTTTGCTGTGCAGAAGCTTTTTATCTTCATAAGTAATAATGAATAAGTAATTCATTTTTGCTTTCAATTCCCTTGCCTGTGGGGATGTGTCAAGTAAGAAATTGCTACGGCTGAGGTCAGAGAGGTCTTTTCCTGCTTTCTCCTCTAGGGTTTTGATGGTTTCCTGTCTCACATTCAGGTCCTTTAACCATTTTGAGTTTATTTTTGTGAATGGTGAGAAAGTGGTCTAGTTTCATTCTTCTGCATGTTGCTGTCCAGTTCTCCCAGCACCATTTGTTAAAGAGACTGTCTTTTTTCCATTGGATATTCTTTCCTGTTTTGTCAAAGATTAGTTGGCAATACTCTTGTGGGTCTAGTTCTGGGGTTTCTATTCTATTCCATTGGTCTATGTGTCTGTTTTTGTGCCAATACCATGCTGTCTTGATGATGACAGCTTTGTAGTAGAGGCTAGGGTCTGGGATTGTGATGCCTCCTGCTTTGGTCTTCTTCTTCAAAATTACTTTGGCTATTCGAGGCCTTTTGTGGTTCCATATGAATTTTAGGATTGCTTGTTTTAGTTTCGAGAAGAATGCTGGTGCAATTTTGATTGGGATTGCATTGAATGTGTAGATAGCTTTGGGTAGTATTGACATTTTAACAATATTTATTCTTCCAACCCATGAGCACAGAATGTTTTTCCATTTCTTTATATCTTCTTCAATTTCCTTCATAAGCTTTCTATAGTTTTCAGCATATATATCTTAAACATCTTTGGTTATATTTATTCCTAGGTATTTTATGCTTCTTGGTGCCATTGTGAATGGGATCAGTTTCTTTATTTGTCTTTCTGTTGCTTCATTGTTAGTGTATAAGAATGCAACTGATTTCTGTACATTGATTTTGTATCCTGCAACTTTGCTGAATTCATGTATCAGTTCTAACAGACTTTTGGTGGAGTCTATCGGATTTTCCATGTATAATATCATGTCATGTGCAAAAAGTGAAAGGTTGACTTCATCTTTGCCAATTTTGATGCCTTTGATTTCCTTTTGTTGTCTGATTGCTGATGCTAGAACTTCCAGCACTATGTTAAACAACAGCGGTGAGAGTGGACATCCCTGTTGTGTTTCTGATCTCAGGGGGAAAGCTCTCAGTTTTTCCCCATTGAGGATGATATTAGCTGTGGGCTTTTCATAAATGGCTTTTATGATGTTTAAGTATGTTCCTTCTATCCCGACTTTCTCGAGGGTTTTTATTAAGAAAGGATGCTGAATTTTGTCAAATGCCTTTTCTGCATCGATTGACAGGATCCTATGGTTCTTATCTTTTCTTTTATTAATGTGATGTATCATGTTGATTGATTTGCGAATGTTGAGCCAGCCCTGCATCCCAAGAATGAATCCCTCTTGATCATGGTGAATTATTCTTTTTATAAGCTGTTGAATTCGATTTGGTAGTATCTTATTGAGAATTTTTGAATCCATATTCATCAGGGATATTGGCCTATAGTTCTCTTTTTTTCCTGGGTCTCTGTCTGGTTTAGGAATCAAAGTAATACTGGCTTCAAGAATGAGTCTGGAAGTTTTCCTTCCCTTTCTATTTCTTGGAATAGCTTGAGAAGGATAGGTATTATCTCTGCTTTAACCGTCTGGTAGAACTCCCCTGGGAAGCCATTTGGTCCTGGACTCTTATTTGTTGGGAGATTTTTGATAACTGATTCAATGTCTTCACTGGTTATGGGTCTGTTCAAGCTTTCTATTTCCTCCTGTTTGAGTTTTGGAAGTGTGTGGGTGTTTAGGGTTTTGTCCATTTCTTCCAGGTTGTCCAATTTGTTGGCATATAATTTTTCATAGTATTCCCTGATAATTGCTTGTATCTCTGAGGCATTGGTTGTAATAATTCCATTTTCATTCATGATTTTATCTATTTGGGTCATCTCCCTTTTCTTTTTGAGAAGCCTGGCTAGAGGTTTGTCAATTTTGTTTATTTTTTCAAAAAAACCGTCTCTTGGTTTCATTGATCTGCTCTACAGTTTTTTTTAGATTCTATATTGTTTATTTCTGGTCTGATCTTTATTATTTCTATTCTTCTGCTGGGTTTGGGGTGTCTTTGCTGCTCTGTTTCTATTTCCTTTAGATGTGCTGTTAGATTTTGTATTTGGGATTTTTCTTGTTTCTTGAGATAGGCCTGGATTGCAGTGTATTTTCCTCTCAGGACTGCCTTCGCTTTATCCCAAAGCGTTTGGATTGTTGTATTTTCATTTTCGTTTGTTTCCGTATATTTTTTAATTTCTTCTCTAACTGCCTGGTTGACCCATTCATTCTTTAGTAGGGTGTTCTTTAACCTCCATGCTTTTGGAGGTTTTCCAGGCTTTTTCCTGTGGTTGATTTCAAGCTTCATAGCATTGTGGTCCAAAAGTATGCATGGTATGATCTCAATTCTTGCATGCTTATGAAGGGCTGTTTTGTGACCCAGTATGTGATCTATCTTGGAGAATGTTCCATGTGCACTCGAGAAGAAAGTATATTCTGTTGCATTGGGATGCAGAGTTCTAAATATACCTGTCAAGTCCATCTGATCCAATGTATCATTCAGGGCTCTTGTTTCTTTATTGACTATGTGTCTAGATGATCTATCCATTTTTGTAAGTTGGGTTTTAAAATCCCCTGTAATTACCACATTCTTGTCAGTAAGGTTGCTTATGTTTGTGAGTAATTGTTTTATATATTTGGGGGCTCCTGTATTCGGCACGTAGACATTTATAATTGTTAGCTCTTCCAATTCTTCAATTGGATAGACCCTGTAATTGTTATATAATGCCCTTCTTCATCTCTTGTTACAACCTTTAATTTAAAGTCTAGTTTGTCTGATATAAGTATGGCTACTCCAGCTTTCTTTTGACTTCCAGTAGCATGATAAATACTTCTCCATCCCCTCACTTTCAATCTGAAGGTGTCCTCAGGTCTAAAATGAGTCTCTTGTAGACAGCAAATAGTTGGGTCTTGTTTTTTTATCCATTCTGATACCCTATGTCTTTCGGTTGGTGCATTTAGTCCATTTACATTCAGTGTTATTATAGAAAGATATGGGTTTAGAGTCATTGTGATGTCCATAGGTTTCATGCTTGTAGCGATGTCTCTGGTACTTTGTCTCACAGGATCCCCCTTAGGATCTCTTGTAGGGCTGGTTTAGTGGTGACGAATTCCTTCAGTTTTTGTTTGTTTGGGAAGACCTTTACCTCTCCTTCTATTCTAAATGACAGACTTGCTGGACAAAGGATTCTTGGCTGCATATTTTTTTTCTGTTCATCACATTGAAGATCTCCTGCCATTCCTTTCTGGCCTGCCAAGTTTCAGCAGAGAGATCCGTCACGAGTCTTATCAGTCTCCCTTTATATGTTAGAGCACATTTATCTCTAGCTGCTTTCAGAATTTTCTCTTTATCCTTGTATTTTGCCAGTTTTACTATGATATGTCATGCAGAAGATCGATTCAAGTTACATCTGAAGGTAGTTCTCTGTGCCTCTTGTATTCCAATGTCTTTTTCCTTCCCCAGATCAGGGAAGTTCTCAGCTATGATTTCTTCAAGTACACCTTCAGCACCTTTCCCTCTCTCTTCCTCCTCTGGAACACCAATTATGCATAGATTATTTCTCTTTAGTGCATCACTTAGTTCTCTAATTTTCCCCTCATACTCCTGGATTTTTTTATCTTTTTCTCAGCTTCTTCTTTTTCCATAATTTTATGTTCTAGTTCACCTATTCTCTCCTTTGCCTCTTCAATCTGAGCTGTGGTCATCTCTGTTTTATTTTGCAGCTCATTAATAGCATTTTTTAGCTCGTCCTGGCTGTTCCTTAGTCCCTTGATCTCTGTAGCAATAGATTCTCTGTTGTCCTTTATACTGTTTTCAAGCCCAGCGATTAATTTTATGACTATTATACTAAATTCACTTTCTGTTATATTGTTTAAATCGTTTTTGATCAGTTCGTTAGCTGTTGTTACTTCCTGGACTTTTTTTGAGGGGAATTCTTCTGTTTCATCATTTTGGATAGTCCCTGGAGTGGTGCAGGACTGTAGGGCACTTCCCCTGTGCTGTTTTGAATAACGTGCATTGGTGGGCAGGGCCGCACTCAGACCTGATGTCTGCCCCCAGCCGATCGCTGGGGCCAGTCAGACTGGTGTGTGCCTTCTCTTTCCCTCTCCTAGGGGCAGGATTCACAATGGGGTGCATGGCCCTTCTGGGCTACTTGCACATGGCAGGCTTGTGGTGCTGGGGATCTTTCGTACTAGCTGGGGTGGATTGGCAAGGTGCACAGGGGTGGCAAGGGCCGGTTCAGCTGGCTTTTCCTTCTCCTTCGGAGATCCGCTTCAGGAGGGGCCCTGCGGCACCGGGAGGGAGTCAGACCCGCCTGAGGGATGGATCCACAGAAGCACAGCGTTGGGTGTTTGTTCCCTGCAAGCAAGTTCCCTGACAGGAACTGGTTCCCTTTGGGATTTTGGCTCTGGGATGGGCAAGGGAGATGGCGCTGGGGAGCGCCTTTGTTCCCCGCCAAGCTGCAGTCTGTCACCCGGGGCTCAACAACTCTCCCTCCTGTTGTCCTCCAGCCCTCCTGTTCTCCAAGCAGATCTGTTAACTTATAACCTTCCAGATGTTAAGTCCCACTTGCTGTCAGAACACACTCCGTCCGGCCCCTCCGCTTTTGCAAGCCAGACTCAGGGGCTCTGCTTTGCCAGTGGGCTGCTGCCCCTCCACCCCAGCTCCCTCCCGTCAGTCTGTGTAGTGCACACCGCCTCGCCGCCCTTCCTACCCTCTTCCGTGGACCTCTTGTCTACGCTTGGCTCCAGAGAATCCATTCTGCTAGTCTTCTGGCGGTTTTCTGGGTGTTTTAGGCAGGTGTGGGTGGAATCTAAGTGATCAGCAGGACGCGGTGAGCCCAGCATCCTCCTACGCCACCATCTTCCCAGAAGCCCAAAAAAAGAGACTCTTACGCAGGCTTCATGCTCAGCGCAGAGCCCGGTGTGGGTCTCAATCCCACTACACTGGGATTATGACCTTAGATGAAATCAAAAGTCAGACGCTCAACTAACTGAACCACCCAGGCATCCCCCCCCAAAATAATCACTCATATGGACTCAAGGAGTTTATAGATTTAGGACAATTTCACACTCAGGTTATAGACCTTATGTGATGGGATAAACTGTAGCCTACAAAAACGTTGAGTTTCTAACTCCCAATATCTTATTTGAAACTTATTTGCAAATAGGGGTTTTGCAGATGATCAAGTCAAGATAAGGTCATTAGAGTTGCCCCAACCCAATATGACTGGTATCTTTATAAAGGGAAATTTGGAATACAGACATGTATGTATAAAGAGAGGAGAGAACACTAAAGCTAGGAACTCTAAAAGCTAGGAAGAGCATAGAATAGACTCTATCCTACAGCCCTCAGAAGGAAATAATCCTTGAAGAAGGAAGAGGTGGGGGAGGGGGAGGAGGAGGAGGAGGAGGAGGAGGAGGAGGAGGAGGAGGAGGAGGAGAAGGATGACGACGATGGAGGAAGAGACGAAGAAAACAATCCTGGTGATACAATGATCTTAGACTGGTAGCTTCCAAGATTATGAAGCAATTAATTTCTCTCGGTTAAGCAACCTGTGTATGGTATATTGTTACAACAGTCCCAGTAGACTCAAATTCTCTTTACTTGCTACCTCTGTTCTTCCCTACATAGCCACAGATGGGAACCTTTCTTCTGAAAGTATTCATCCTAAGAAGTTTTTGTTAAATATGTCTTTATTTATTAAAAAATTTTAAGAGGGGCCACGGAGTGACTCAGTCAGTTGAGTGTCTGACTCTTGGTTTCAGCCCAGGTCATGACTCACACTTTGTGGATTTGAGCCCTGCATTGTTGGGCTCTGAGCTGACAGCACAGAGCCTGCTTGGGATTCTCTCTCCCTCTCTCTCTGCCCATTTCCTCTCTCTCTCTCTCTCTCTTTCTCTGTCTCCCACCCTCTCAAAATAAATAAAGAGAGTTTGCAATATCAATTAACATGTAAAATACAAACTAGTAAGATTTAGTATGTTTCATAATTGAGTGTTACAATGGCAGAATGTTCTGGCAATTATTAAATCTGTAGAAAATAATTATGCCAGAATTTTCTTCAGTACTGTCTGAAGAATGGGTATTTCATTCAAGATGATATTTCTTGAATATATTTTTATACATATATATCCCTAGAATAGACAATAAACAATTAAGTAGCCAACATTTACAATTCACTTTGCTTAATTTTAGAACATTAACTTTTATAAGTTGCTATTTCATTGACAGCTAAAAATATCACGTCACGTAGAAAAAAAATGATTTTAGGAATAATCTCTTTCATGCCAGAAAGACTCCCACATACTTAATTAAAACTGATATCATTCTCAGCATAACAGACTCTTTTGAGTTTGGGCAGTTAGGGTAAATTCTCCAAGATTCAGTTCCTCCTGCAGAGACTCATAAAATAACTTTGATGGGTATTTAACAGTGAGGATTAGATTCTGTACTACTGAATTCACCCTGAAATCCTTGTCCTCATCATAGTAAAGAGAGCACAAATTTATGATTTATATACAAAAGTGAATAATGAAATGTGGATAATACAGTATGGGTGATATCACATATTATATAATGGCATGTATATAACTAATATAATGTAACATAATATAATGTAACGTAATATGATATATTAGTACCAGACTATTTGGGAGCAAAAAGAAAAAAAAACTGAAAATATGAAAAATGAAACTACATATTTAACATAAACAACAATAAAGAAGAAAGGAAACGATAATCTGGCAATCACCATGGACAAAGGTTTCATTGCATGTCCAGAGTAAGGTCATGGTTATATGAAGAAGCCAAAATACACAGAGCCCAAATCCCCAATAAGGATCTTTACTAACAACCTAATACTCTGTCAATAAGAGTGGTTCAGCTCACAAGCAATCATCGTGATCTCTACAAAAGCATTCTCAAAGATTTCTTAGCTGTGCTTGTTTAATTTCAATCTCCACAAGGGAATAAAAAAGAGAGGGACAGAGAGAATGAAATGGAGAAACAGGCTTTAGAATTAGCATAACCTAACAAAGAGTCAGAAGGGTAATGAGCAGTATTGAATTAAATGAAAGCATAGTGGAAAATGTCTGTGTTGAAATACAAGTCATCTGCCTTATCAAGAATGTACCAGTATCATCGGTAGTAATTTGAAAGCAGCTATAATTTTAGTTAAACGCATCATCAGGAAATCACAACCTCCAGTAACCACAGCTACTTTATAGAATCAGAACAGTTCTTTCATACGTGAGGAAGTGTGCCAGTCAGTAGAACCGTACCACAGTGACCACTTAGATTTTAATTTAACCTATTTTAAGATTCTCAGAAAGTTTAAACCTCTCATTTCTGTCATTACAATGGACTTCTGTGCCATTGCTACAGGGCAAAATCATTTGGAGGAGAGCTCTGAAGAGCACACTAAGGACAGAATTACCTGGGCTCCAGCTCTATTTTTTCTGATATGTGTATTCTTTTCAAGGATACTACAAAAGTGGTATTTCAAATCCCTCTAGCAGCATCCACTGGAATCATCTGGGGCAGGCAGAATATGGTAGCTTTATGAATATTCATAGCAGCACATGGCCCATTATGATTCAGTGTGCTGTGCAAAATACAGCTGCTCTGCTCCAACCCCACCAGGAGAGCAGAGGGTACTTGTTTTAAGTGGTCCCCAAGGTCAAAAACTAGTTAGCAATTTCATAGTTAGAAAATTACCCATCTCGCTATACATGTTAAAAGCAGAGTATCTTTTAAAGCATTCAGAGATCTATAAACTGGCTTCTCTCTTTGCTACTAAAAGTGAACTATTTGAAGACTGATGAAAACAAAAATAGAATCTGTAGGAAATTTAGCTCCCTTCATGTCTTTATTTTATCTGTCCTATGTTTATTTTTGATGAACATGTACATGATGACAGATTCAGTGATTTTAGACTAGAAAAGATGCAATCTGTTAGGAATTTATTGTTAACAGTGAAATTCAATCATGCATCAGGGTACAGTGTGACCTAGTGGAAATATCATTACACTAAGAAACAGATAGTTTTCTTTATGGTTTATGTTTTTGCTTTTATTGAAGAAAGTTACTCTTTTACTTTCACTATGAGATAAAAAAATATCCATGGCTAAATTTTTTAAAATCACATATCAAGAGAATGAGAAATAACCCATAGTTTGGGAGGAAATGTTTATAAAAGACGTATCTGATAAAGGACTGTTATCCAACATATACACAGAATCTGAAACAAACAACCTAACTAAAAAGAAAAAACTGGGAAAAACCTGAACGGACACCTCATCAAAGAAAATATACAGATGACAAAAAAGCACATAAAAAGTTATTCAAATCATATGTCTTTAGGGAGTTGCAAATTTACACAATGAGATACCATTGCATACCTATTAGAATGACAAAAATCCAAAACCGTGACAACATGAAATGCTGGAGAAGATGTGGAACAGCAAGAACTATCATTCACTGGTGAGAAAAATGAACAATTGGTCCAGCCGCTTTAGAAAACCATTTGCAGTGTCTTGCAAAACAAAACCTATTCTTACCATATGATCTGGCAATCATAGTTCTTGATATTTCCCCAAATGAAACGAAAACTTACAGTCACATGAAAACCTGCACATAGTTGTTTATAGAAACTTCATTCACAATTGGCAAAACTTGGAAACAACCAAGATGCCCTTCAGTAGGTAAATGGATAAACTGTAGTACATCCAGACAATGGAATATATTCTGATTTTTCTTTTTTTTTTAATTTGAAATCTTTATTATCCCATTGCGTTTTCCTTTTTTTTTCAATATATGAAATTTATTGTCAAATTGGTTTCCATACAACACCCAGTGCTCATCCCAAAAGGTGCCCTCCTCAATACCCATCACCTACCCTCCCCTCCCTCCCACCCCCCATCAACCCTCAGTTTGTTCTCAGTTTTTAAGAGTCTCGTATGCTTTGGCTCTCTCCCACTCTAACCTCTTTTTTTTTTTTTTTCCTTCCCCTCCCCCATGGGTTTCTGTTAAGTTTCTCAGGATCCACATAAGAGTGAAACCATATGGTATCTGTCTTTCTCTGTATGGCTTATTTCACTTAGCATCACACTCTCCAGTTCCATCCACGTTGCTACAAAGGGCCATATTTCGTTCTTTCTCATTGCCCTGTAGTACTCCATTGTGTATATAAACAACAATTTCTTTATCCATTCAAATATTCTGATTTTTCTTAAAGGAGCTATAAAGCGATGAAAAGACATGGAGGAAACTTTTAGTAAGCAAAGCAATCCAATCTAAAAAGGCTATATACTGTATGATTCCAACATTATGACATTCTGGAAAAGGCAAGACAGTAAAACAGTAAAACAACAACAATAACAACAGTAAAACAAACAAACAAACAAGAACAAAAACAAAAACAAAAACAAAGGTTGTCAGGGGCTGAGGGCAGAGACAAAGGGCAGAGACAACAAAGGTTGTCAGGGGCTGAGGTGATTCACAGAGGATTTTTAGGGTAGTGAAACTATTCAGTATGGTACTACAATTGTAGCTATATGTCATTATGCATTTGTCAAACCCACAAAATATACAACACGAAGAGTAAACTCTAATGGGAACTATGGACTTTGGGCGATAAAAGCTGAGTCAATGTAGGTTCATCTACCGTAACAAACTTATAACTTTAGTGTAGGATGTCAATAGCGGGGGACATTGTTCATGTGTGGGAACAGAGGGCAACATGGGAACTCTCTGTACTTTCTGCTAAATTTTTCCATGAATCTAAAACTGCTCTAAAAAATTAAATTCATTAGAAGAGAAAAATAAACAGAAAGTATGAACCTGCCTTATACCTGAATATTTATATATATACTTTATGAGTGGTTCTCTCTTTCAAAAGGGTTTGTACGAATGATACCACAGAAGTCCTAGGAGGAAAAAAAATGATGGAATTCTTCACTAAACTTATAGGAAAAGTCTTCCTAACAACAATTCAAATAAAGATGTGGTAAAAGATTGATATATCTGACTACATAATTTTTGGAATACATGCCTAAAACCACTATAAGCAGAAAGGAAGGAAGGAAGGAAGGAAGGAAGGGAAAGAGAAAGAAAGAAAGAAAGAAAGAAAGAGAAAGAAAGAAAGAGAAAGAAAGAAAGAAAGAAAGAAAGAAAGAGAAAGAAAAAGAAAGAAAGAAAGAAAAGAAAGAACAAACAACCGAACTGGAAACAGGGAAAAATGTATGTAACATATACCATGGTAGAGGGACTTAAGTTCACCCATTATATAAGGAATTCCTAAAAATTAAAAGAGTAATAAAATTGAAACAAAATGCATTAACAGACAATTGATACATAAATATTTTAATGTGACCCTCAAACAAGTAAAAAGTTCAAATTCAGTCATAATTAGAAAATATAATTTAAAACAACACTAAAATACCACTTCTCTTCTCTCTGATAGGCAAAAATGAAGAGTGTCGGTGACTCTAAAGAAATAGACTGTCTTATATATTGCTGGTGGAAATAATCATCAGCCTAAGAGTTTTGGAAGGAAATTTGTCAATCCCTACTGAAATGTATATAAATGATCTTGCTTTCTGACCCAGAATCCCACTTCTAGGAATCTACCCTAAATGTATACATCCAACAGCATGACAATTATACATGGAAGACTATTTGTGTATTTTCTGTAATTGAAAAAGTTTAGAAACAAGCTAAAGGACCATACTTAGGAGAATGGCTGAATAAGTTATGTCGCATCCACACAATGGAGTGTTCAGTACCATACACAAGAATGAAGATAAGTTCTATGTATTACCCTGGAGTGATTTGTAGGATATACTGGTAAGTGAAAAGCAAAATGCAAAAGCATTTACAGTGTGCTGCCTTTTATGTAAGAAAGAAGAGACTCATATGATTCCATTTATGTGAAGTGTCCAAATTGGTCAAATGTATAGAGATACGCAGTAAATTACCAGCTGTCTGCAACTAGGGTAGAAAGAGTGAGGTGTGACTGCTAATGGGTAGAAGAGGATATTTAAGGGTGATGAACATGTTCTAATGTTAGATCATGAGGATGACTGCACATTTCTGCAAATACACTAAAGTCCTCTGAATCGTACAATTTGCAGAGGTGAACTTCATGACATATAAATTACGTACCAATAAGCCATTCAATTTTTTTAAAAGGAAGGAAATCTAAAAGCACATACGTATGTTTTATCACTGTGCCAAAGAAATACAGGGAGGATGACAATTAGCTATGGAGGGAAAGTACAAGAGAAAGGTCTGGAAAAGGGGAATAGGAACAGAATAGTAAGGAAGAGAGAGCAATCATACTTTACTGAATAAACGTTTGTATAGTTTTGATTTTTGGAATATGGTTCATATACCCCAAAAGTGATTAAACAATTAAAATCAACCATGATGTGTGGGAAATATACAATTAAATATAAACAAGAACAAATTAATTTCCCTGTATTACAAATGAAAAGCATAACCATACTGAAAAATTTGGGGAAAAAAGAAACTAGTTTAACTCCAGAAAGCACCGTATTGACTGTTAGAACTGTTACACAAATTCAACAAAGTTGCAGGATATAAAATCAATGTACAGAAGTCTGTTGCATTTCTATACACCAATAGTGAAGCAGCAGAAAGAGAAATCAAGGAATCAATCTCATTTACGATTGAAGAAAAAACCATTAGATACCTATGAATAAGTCTAACCAAAAGGTAAAAGATCTGTACTCTGAAAAACATAAAGCACAGATAAAGAAATGTAAGATGACACAAAGAAACGGGGGGAAAAGCACTAGAAGAACAAATGTTGTTAAAATGTATGTACTTCCCAAAGCAATCCACACATTTAATGCAATCTTTATAAAAATTCCACTCCCATTTTTCACAGAGCTAGAACAAACAATTCTAAAATTTGCATGGAACCACAAAAGTCCCTGAATAGCCAAAGCAATCTTGAAAAAGAAAAGCAAGTCAGGAGCCATCACAATTCCGTACTTGAAGCTATATTACAAAGCTGTAGTGATCAAGACAGTATGGAATTGGTACAAAAATAGACACATAGATCAATGGAACAGAATAGAATACCCAGAAATGGACTTAAAACTATATGGTCACCTAGTCTTCAACATAGCAGGAAAGAATATCCAATAGAAAAAAAGACAGTTTCTTCAACAAATGGTACTGGGAAAACTGGACAGCAACATGCAGAAGAATGAAACTGGATGACTTTCTTACCTCATACACAAAAATAAATTCAAAATGGATCAAAGACCTAAATGTGAGACAGGAAATCATTAAAATTCTAGAGGAAAACACAGGCAGCAATCTCTTTGATGTCCACCATAGCAACTTCTTACTAGACATGTTTCCAGAAGCAAGAGACACAAAAGCAAAACTAAACTATATCAAGACAAAAAACCTTCTGCATAGTAAAGGAAAAAGGCAACAAAATTTAAAGCCAACAGACGGAATGGGAGAAGATATTTGAAAATGACTGATAAAGATGGCTGGTAGCCAATATCTAAAGAACTTGTAAGACTTAACACCCAAAAAACAAATAATCCAGTTAAAAAATGGGCAAAAGAGATAGACATTTTTTTTCAAAGGAAGGCATACAGATGGCTAACAGACACATGAAATGATGCTCAACATCACTCATCATCAGGGAAATATAAATCAAAACCATGATGAGTTACCACCTCACAACTGCCATAATGGCTAAAATTAACAACTCAGGAAACAACAGGTGTTGGTGAGGGTGCAGAGAAAGGATACTGTTGGTGGGAATGCAAACTGGTGCAGCCACTCTGAACAGTTTGGAGGTTCCTCAGAAAGTTAAAAGTATAATTATCCTGTGACCCAGCAATGGCACTACTAGGTATTCAGCCAAAGGATACAAAAATACTGATTTGAAGGAATGTGTGCACCCTGATGTTTATAGCAGCATTATCAACGATAGTCAAATTATGCAAGGAGCCCAAATGCTCATCGGGTGATGAATGGATAAATAAGATGTGGTATATATATAATGGAATTTTACTCAGCCATCAAAAAGAATCAAATCTTGCATCTTGTAACAACATGGATGGAGCTAGTTAGTATGATGCTAAACAAAATAAATCAGTCAGAAAAGGCCAATACCATATGATTTCACTAATGTGTGGAATTTCAGAAACAAAACAGATGTGCAAAGAGAAAAAGAGAGAGAGAGAGAAGCAAACCATAAAACAGACTCTGAACTACAGAGAACAAACTGAAGGTTGATGGAGGAAGGTGGGTGGGGGGTCCACTAGATGGGTGAGGGGTATTAAGGAGGGCACTAGTGATGAGCACTGGGTGTTGTATGTAAGTGATGAATCACTAAATCCTATACCTCAAATTAATGTTACACTGTATGTTAATTAACTGGAATTTAAATAAAACCTTCGAAGAAAAAAAAGAGGCACAACTAGGTGGTACCTGGGATGCTGATTTATATCCTGGAACATAGAAAGATCTTAGTGAAAAACATGATAAAATTCAAATTGTAGTATTTAGTGGGTTTACTTAACAGTACTATACAAATATTAATTTCTTAATTTGGATAAATATATCAATGCTTATGTAAATTTTAGGCATTAGGAGGAGCTGGGCAAAGGGTACATATGAACTCTTTTGACTAGTTATGTAACTTTTCTGTAAGTCCAAAATTGTCTCAAAGTAAGACATTAAAAATAATATACTTTTTAATCAACACTTAAGATTTGGAAATTGAGGAAGAAAAGGTAATTCAAACTGCATAAGGTTACACAGTGGCACCCCCAGGCATAATTCAAAACTTACAAGCCTGAATTGTGAAAATACATGCTAAAATATTTATACAATGTTTAGAATACTATAGGTTGTCAATCAACATAGAGAATTCAAAAACTTAAAAACCCTGAATTACACAGACATTTTGTATTAACTACAGAATGGCTGCCAGTGGGTGTCAGTACTCACTCTGAGTGGGTGGAAATCAGAATCAGGGGGTGTCCCCAAATTACTTGGATCATTGATATTTAGTGGGAGGGCCCAGGAATGCTAATAGCTCTGTAGCTTGTAGGGAAGTTTTATACAGTAACAACTGATATTTCCAAACCAATAGTACACTCATTCACTGGGAAACACTGAATGGAATATAAAAAGGCCTTCTAAGTCTGAAGGAGTAGATTTTCTCACTACTTGGTCCTGTTCATTAGATTTAGAAAGATAAAATCGTGCAGTGTTTCAAAAGGTACAATGGCAGAGTGCTGACATCTTGCCTAACTCTATAGCTAGAGCTTGGAAGCTCAAGTTGGCAGTGCAAGGTTCTTATTCAGTTCAGAAACGTGTTTCAAAACAGCATTGTTAATTATTTAAATTTATATTTAATATGTGGGTAAAATGATAACACTTCTACTCGGTCCATATCGTCTTGTTAAAATCAGAGGCTTCTATGAGTCAGATAACCAATGTGAAGTTCGATTGATCTCGATATGTCTCCCAGTAGGGACAGGTTACTTTTGTTCTTCATTATTTAGCATATTGAAAAATCAACATGCTACCCTGATAACAGATGAGGAAAGTGACACTGGGGATTGGTGGACTGGAATGCTATCTTATGCAATAAGGTCCTCTTAGCAGGCATGCTGGCTCTGGAATTCACAGTCAGCTCCCAGTAACAGTAGCCCCCACTTTCCTTGTACATGATTCTCTCAATGGTGATAACTTGTCTTGGCAGCTGTACTCAACACCTAGTCCCATAGGATATATCTTCTCCAAATCGAATGGCTTTCATTCAGAGCAACTCTGAGTTTTAGTATTCTGTCCTTTCTAGAAAGAATATAGCTTTTTCCAGCTAGTGCTCATAGCTGCATTTGCAATATCCCCAGTGACTCTCACCAGCTTACATGCATGTATTTTTTTTCACAGCCAGCTCTTGCTACTGACAGTGTAGATCACAGAGCCTGTTAGAAATGCAGAATCCCAGGCCCTGCCCAGATCTACTAAATCAAAAACTGCATTTAACAAGATCCCCAGATGTTTCATTTACTGTTAAAGTCTAAGATGCACTGGCCTAGATGAGTCACTATGGCAGTTTAAGTACCATATTAAAAGGCCAGTTGCCACCAGCGTCCCTGAAGAATTTTCCAGCAAGAGCTTGCTTCAGAGCTCTTCCATAAACTATACATAAAGGATTTAGAGTTGCAAGATTCAATGTAAAGTTCTAATAAATATAGCTTACATATATGCCTTTTTAAAAATTTTCTTGCCAAGATATTTAAAATATATCTATGACTTGACTTCCTGTGAACATTTTCTGAAAAAATTCCCTAACAAACATGCCTCCCTGTATACCTTCCGTTTGATAATAAGCTCTTTCAGGGTCAGGACAAAGGAATTATTGACATAGATGACATAGCATAACCTTTTGTAAATATCTTCAGTGAGAACCTTCTCTGTGACTTCTCCTTCTTGGAAATATTTTGACACTGAGAGGGTATTTGGGAAAGATTTTTATACTGTTTAGATCATTGAATTATCAATGACTTCATTTATACAATAAATTTATTTCTAGTTAGGCATAATTTTCTTAGCTCTTTGAAAATCTTTTCATATCATCCAGAAAAATTCTCTCTTTTTCCAAAGACACAGTTTAAATCTTTAACATTGGGACATTCATTTGACTTCTATCTGATTAGAATGATGCTTAGCGTTTGACCTCAAGAAATTTACAAATGTGTGAAGAGACATAAATGTAAATAAGTAGCTAAACTAACAAATAAATATACAGAGGTGTATGCAGAGTATATCACATAGGTGATTGTGCATTTATAAAATTTCCATGAGCTCTTAATACGTAAAGAGCACATAACACGATATTTTCAAATTACTTAAGTAGACTTTAATAGAAATGGCATCCCCTTAATTCACATGCTACAGATGCAGTTACTCTCAGAGTGACTGAAGGGATAGAATTCCTTTTTCTGGAAAATGGAAAACATACATAATTACTAGTTTGAGTTCAATAAGCTATTAGATCAAAAATAGTCTACTCTTGGCCTAAAATCTATGGAAATAAAAAAGCTCACCTGAACTTATTTACGTTTCATCCACAACAAATGCCCTTAAAGAGCGGGGCACAGCACACACTTTTGGCTCTAGGAAGACTGTATAATTATCCTGACTTTGTCACTTTCTAGCCACATTACACTGCATACATGGAATATTCCTTTGCTTCCATTTATCTGTACACTGAAGATAGTATGCTATGTGTTGTACAAGATTATAGAAACCAAATGAACCATTTCATGTAAAGTTCTTGGCTTCGAACTTAAGCATGATAGATGCTAAATAAATGGCCAAAGAAGCACCTGTGCTACTCTTGTTCCCAGGGGCCGTCTATACTTGGTTATAAGCATCAGTAGTCATCTGCAGCATTTACAAGATCCTTCAAAGAACTCAAACAAAACCACACTAAAATCACCATCCATCTTTAAAACATAAAGCATAAAGGAGTTAATTTTCATGATGTACTTAATTTTAGGTTACTTTATACTATCTTGCCTCAATAACCAGTAGATGTTACCTTTCAGAATTTTTGTGTACTTTTAAAAGTTTTCTCGGGCTCTGTGCTGACCGTTCAGAGACTGGAGCCTGTTTGTGATTTTGTGTCTCCCTCTATCTCACTGCCCTTCCCTGCTCATGCTCGCTCTCTCGCTCTCTCTCTCAAAAATAAATAAACATTAAGAGAAAATTAAAAACAAAAGTTTTGAGACACGTAGGTGGTTCAGTTGGTTGGGTGTCCAACTTCGGCTCAGGTCATGTTCTCAAGGTTCATGGGTTCGAGCCCCATGTCGGGCTCTGTGCTGACAGCTCACAGAGCCTGGAGCCTGCTTTGGATTCTGTCTCCTCTCTCTCTGCCCCTCCACTGCTTGCGCTCTGTTAGTTTCACTCTCAAAAATAAATAAACGTTAAAAAATTTAAAAAAATTAAGTTTTATTCTATGTCACTTCCTAAAATGACTGATAATTATTTTCATACATGTCTGCTTTCACCTTCTCCTTTACTCTTGTGAACAAAGGCAGTGCCTCATCTAACTCTGCAGTGGCAAACATGCAACAGAAGTTTTACATCACTGAAGTTGACCCTAAATGAAGATTTAAATAAGTATCTACTTCACTTTTTTTTAAGCAAGGGATGAATAAACTCTGGGCTATGAAAGCTTAAGTGTTCTTTTTAATTTCATGCAGATCTTTAAAGAAAAAGAAATGGGGTCTATCTAGATTGTCAGTAACTTTCCATACAATCGGTCTGCTGTTTTTCAAAATAAAATGTTGTAGGGGCTCCTGGGTGGCTCAGTCACTTAAGTGCCTGAGTCTTGATTTAGGCTTAGGTCATGATCTCACAGTTCCTGAGGTCAAGATCGGAGTCGGGCTCTGGTCTGACAGTACGGAGCCTGCTTGGGATTCTCTCTCTCTCTCCCTCTCTTCGCCCCCTCCCTGCTTGTGCACTCTCTGTCTCTTAAAATAAATAAACACTAAAAGAAATAAGTTATTGTATAACAAGCATACCAGCTCAAATTACCTCAGTAAAATCAAATATTCCATCACCTGACAACATGTGAAAATACAATGCTAATCAACACACAATATATTTAGACCATGTGTATGCAATGACTTTATCTGCAATCCATTGTCACCCTAATTCAATCTACCGTTATATCGTGTTGTTTCCCCAGCAATAACTTATTCACTGGTCTCATATATCTGCAGCCCACTTTCTCCCACTCAGTTCTCCATCCCCAAATCAAAGATCATTTCTAAATGGAAATGTGACCAAATCACCACCACCACTGTTCCTACTCCTCCAGCTTTTCTTTAAAACTTTTCAATGACTGTCATTTCCAGGGAAAGACAGAGCTCCTTGTAGTGACTTACGAAGCCCACAACCTGACTACTAGGGCATCTTAACCTCGGCACTAGTCATACATTACACCAAATAATTCTTTCTTGTGGAGGGTTGTTGACATTGTACATGTTGAGCAACATCCTTGCCACCTATCCACTAGATGCCAGTGACACCCAACTGTGACAACCAAAAATGTCTCCAGATATTACCAAACATCCCATAGCAGGCAAAATTGCTCCTGGATGAGAATCAGTGGACTAGGTAGAAAGATTACATATAAGGGCCTTGGGGTTAAAATACCAAGGTTTTAGTTTTTACTCTGTCCACTCCCTGTAATATTTTTACTCTGCAATACAGTTCTGTTTTCTCCATCTGGCTCATCTGTTCTGTCTTTTTGCATTTTCCTACTTCATTTTTACTCACTTTTCAGATCTGAGCTTAAATATCACTTACTCAGGGGATATCTTATTTGACCTACTTATTCTCCCAAATCCCTCTCCTATCTTCATGGAAAATGGCAGGAATCTTTCCTTCATAGCATTTGCCACAATTGCAAATCTACAAATGATTGTGTGACTATTTGATGAATGAATGTCTTCCTAAAGATCAGTTCTTTGTTCTTGTTTCCCTCCGTTTTATAATCACTGGTATTTAGCAAAGTTGCTGACACACAGTAGGTGTGCAATAAATATATGTTGGAGGAATTAAAGAATATAATTTCATTTTGTATATGAGGTAGAGACTATTAATAATTTAATTCTTTAATGTTTATTTACTTTGGAGAGAGAGACAGAGTGTAGTGGCAGAAGAGCAGAAAGAGAGAGGGAAACAGAATCCGGAGCAGGCTCCAGGCTCTGAGCTGTCAGCACAGAACCTGACACGGGGCTCGAACCCAAAACTGGGTGATCATGACCTGAGCTAAAGTTGGACACTTTACTGACTGAGCCACCCAGGTGCCCCTAATTTAATTTTAAAAGTGAAGGGACAAACTCTTACATAATTCAGGAAAACATGTCAGAAGTTACATCTAAAATGTGCCAGAGCAAGAGTTAAAGTCAATCATTTCTGGATCCAATGCTCTTAGCTCCTGTATTCTTGGATAATCTCTTGGAAAATCACTTCTGGGAGACTACTTCTGATATATTTATTTTCTCTATTTTCTGCCTGAGAGTATTTCTGAGCACAAAATGAGGAGTGAGAATGTGATGATGGGGGATAATCAGTAATTAAACTGAGAACCATTCTGATACAGGAGAGAGCTGAGGATATAAAGGTGTGAATTCAAAGTGCTAGGGATGAAATCACCCTCCATACAACAGCTCAAAAGAAAGTCATTTGGACAGAGAAATGAGAAAAGATGGGTTGCTCTAGCACTCCACTGATACCAAAATAGTCAGTCCTCCAGCATATTTACATGGTTGCACTAACGAGTAATAAGTGGTCTAACAATGGCATTCACTTATCCAGTCTTTAGTAATCTAGGTTCCCGGTGCAATGATCATTTCACCAGTGCCAGTGAGAGAAACAACCTGAGGTTGACTGATGGAGTGTCTGTAGAAAAAACAAAAAAAAAAAACAAAAACAACAAAAAAAATCCTTTCATTTCATTAAATCCTTTGGAAAAAAATATCATTCCCATACAGACAGATATGTTTACCTCTAAATTAAATTTTCTATCTAAACCTTCTTTAAATAGAACATATATATCATAACCTGTTTTAACGGAATACTAATTACCTTTAAAAACTGTAATAAGCCTTTTATAACTTGGGTTTTCCTTAAAAATGTAACAGACTAAAGCATGATAAATTAATATCTCCCCAAGTTATTAAATGATTCAAAATGGAGACTATCTGTGACATATAGAATGTTATTATACTCAACTCATTTAGTGTATTTGGTATCACAGAATAGTGAATAATTTGCAGTGACAGTAAATACAGGAATTGGCATATGTACATGAAGCTTACATTTGGTGATGGGACTATATTATTAGAGATGTTAATTAATACCCATAAAACATATACTGTTTTTCTGGCAGCAGCCACACTTATCAGTCCAATCTAACATTAGATATATGATATAAACTTCAATTATTTTAATGACATATACAAGGAAGACCTAATTTTTGGACTGAATATCTCAATGGAGATTGTGCCTCTCATATAAATTCCTTCAAATGAAGATCCCCTTTGCTAATAAATTATTCAACACATCCTATAATTATTACCAACTCACCTGAAAAGTAATTTGCTACAAATTTTGCCACAAAGCTAATTTGCCACATTTGAGAAATGTCATCCCACCTACAAAATTTGAAAGTCAATTAACTATTTAGTAAATATTGTAAATAAGCAAATATATGAATGAAAATAACCATCTCAGTGCCCATTTAAGAGTGGTAAATTCAGTACATTATTCCACATTTTAATATGTCAATAATTGTTGGCATGATGATTATAAATAAGTGAATATACTTTGTACGTAAGTAAATTCACAAAGGGTTCAAATTAATATATCCATGTCAAACTAATTTTTTTGGATAAATGTATCTAAAGTAATTAGAAATACCCATAAGCTTTTCCAAATATAAGCTATATCTCCAGATGTGGTGATTTACTTCTCTATGATTCTGTTAAGAGAAACATAGTGATATTCTAACTTCTCTTAAGATATCAGAAATTTATTTGTGTTAAGAGTGGATAAATCAGAGAAAATAAAATGTGGATAACCATCGTACAATAGTATAGCAAATCTTAAATATAGTCAATTCTCATAAGTTACACTAATGTTCTATAAGGTCACTTATAAGGTCTATAAGGTCACTGTGAACACTCAGTTTGTGAATTCAGAACCATTGCTCCTAGGGGAAATTCAGGGTAAGTTCCTGAAAGCTCGGGTTGCAATATTTTCATCAATCTCTCAGTCCATAATCTTGTTTAATGTGTGTTTCTCTTTTTAACGCACCATATCAAATATGTATTTTTGATTCAGTAATGTTGAATCCTGACCAACAGCACTATAGCTTATTTCTGAATGAAACTTACCTAAAACTTATGTATTTTATCCATAAGTCACCTCACTGCCTTCCTGTGTTTAGGAACAATGGGCAGCATTTCAGCACTAGGTCATTTTAAATGGCTTCATTACCAAAAAAAGCATACGCACGTGTGCGCACACACACACACACACACACACACACACACACACACAAACTCGCACTAAATAGATCACAAAAAGGACGCATATTTATAATACGAGAGCTACAACACTGAGACAAGGAGTCCCCCTTTTCCACCTTAGCCAGGAACATGAACACAGAGACTTAAATTCTCCCCACTCTGCGAAACGTGAATCACTGCAAAAGCACTGTGTATACAAATGATTTTTACAAATATGATTTGACAAAAATGATTGACAAATATGGAAACCACCAAAAATGTGAATTGACAATTCCTTATTTAAGATGTGAAAAAATATTTGACTAACTTTCATTTTAATGACCCCGTGCTTTCTTACAGGGCTTACAGTGAGTCAGGATGAACCAAGGGAAGTAATCTCTTACAGTCTACTACATCCATAATTAAATCTAAAATAAAACTCCCACCTGCTTCCATACATACTAAAATATATTACAGTGGTTTATGAAATACTCTCTTTATGTCTTATTACAGAAATAAAGTTCTATTTCACTAAGATAATAGCTTAGAATTATAACTATTTTCAAATTACATTTTTATGTACACGATAATTAGGAATAAGAAAACTTTTCCCTAATCTACTACTGCCCTCATGTTAAACCAAAGTTCTTTAATTTTATTATCACATTATACATATGAGATTACTTCATTAAAAACATTGTCAATTTCCTAACCTCAACTCTGAAATAAATATTAGGCAAAAAATGTATACAACATGAAAATAATGAATTCATTATATGAACAAAACTCTGCCAAAAATAATATAAATTTTCTTTCCATATTTTTAACTACATAGGTGTTAGTGAATACACTTGATGAAAATTCATAAATGAATAGAATTGACTTTGCCTAACTATATTTCAACATAAGTAAAAATGCCTTCTATGAAAAATAATATCTTTTAATAATTTCATCATCTGTAGTAATATTCATTGTCAAATTTTGAGTCTTTGCATGGAGGAAAAGATTTCAGATGAAAGGATGTCTGTTATAGGAAGAATGACCTCTAACAACATGTTTTATGTTACCTAAATAAACTTATTCTGCACACAAAACTGAAGTATTAAAGATACTCTGTAAAATACAAAAGTGAGTAATCAAATTATTGTCAATTCAGATATTATAATATCTAATCTAGTTCCTGCACATATGAATATCTGAACTGCTGAATCATTTTTCAAGTCTTCCAAATTTAATGTAGATGATTGAGATATTTTTTAAAATATATACTCCCAAGTCCACAGGCACACACATGCATGAACATGCATATAAACTCATGCATTCACACAGAAAGAGATGCTAGAAATTAGTTTTTAAACCTATTTGATTAATATCAGAAATATATTTTGTAGTGATAATTATCATAATTCTCTTTCAATGTTTAGGCATATTTTTTCTTTATAGAGAGCTGTGTGGATTAATTTCAAGAATGGAAAAGATAAATCATACTAGTTAGTCCTTCACACAAAATTAAAATATATCTGCCTGCCCATTAGAGACAAAAGAACAATTTTATAAATTATATATTACAGACATTCTCCTCTAAAGAACTTTGAAACTATAGTCAGAGGCTAAAATACTTAAATTTACTGTTAGATTTTGATTCACATCGAAAAATCAATTACCTGCCCTTGACAAAACCTTTTATTATATCCAAATGATTTTAGCCATCGAAGAGACAGTGAAATTTTTTTTAATCACAGACAGTTTTAATCTTACAAATGCATCATTCCAAAATATGTGAGATAAATTTGAAAAGGCCAAATCTTCTATATTAACTGTTCTTTGGACCTCCTTATAGTGGAAGCTGCCAAATACCTATGCTGAATGCCAGAAGAGTTAAGTGTTCAGATATATTTTTTCTTCACCAATCTGACATCATAATGCAAACTTATTCAATGAGTTATTATGCCATTGTCTTAGAAAATGGAATATTTCAATAAGAGAACACAGTGGTAGAACTCTACAGTTTCTATTACAAAAATATATTACAAATTATATTACCCCACTTTGTGGTATTAGCAGAAGAATCATATTTTAATAATATCACCAATGAAAGTAGTTTTATTTTCTTTTTTATTCCATGTACATATCAATGTCTAAGTATTATATTCATATATAAATGCAATGTTTTCCAATATAAAAGGTATAATAATTAGGGGATAAGTGCCAGACTAGAATTGGAATAATGGATACATAATTGCAAAAGTAATAAAACTCAAATGCAAAGTACAAATGTAGCAATAATTATTGAATTAAGAATTTTTATACACAAACTTCATTCTGTTGTCATTTAAACAGCTGCCATATCCATGAATGATTCATTTTAATAAGTGGAAGTTATTAAAACAGAAGGAAATACGTCTGGTGAAAATGTATGATGGCTTATAATAAAGCTAATAATTTAACTTATTTCACATAGTAATTGATTGTTTGCTATGTACAAAAACAGCTTTCTTTTAGAAATTGTTGATATTACAATAAAACTAAAATCCCTAACCCAATATTCCAGTATTTTATAATCAGGATCCTAACTAGAGGACAAATAATCAGAAATAATCCTAATTTAAGGAAGTAAATAATAACATCCATAAATGTGATACATGCACAAATGTATTAATTTAAATGGTGCAATACTGGATATTCATGTACATGCATGTATGTATATAATTTACTGCAATAATTTTAAAAAATCATCACGTACTCTCTTAAATGAACTAATAATTACAACAAAGCCCAAATGATAGCGAATCTCTAACTCTTGAGAGCACTTACACTTCTCTATGGCTAATGGTCAATCAGAGTTTAAAAAGAATAATATGCTTCCATTTACTGAATATTTTCTATACTCTGAACCTTGCACAAATCTCATCATGAATGCCAGTACACTGGTTCCTGCAGCTTGATGGAGTAGTTACTAACAGCTACTCTCAAAGGACGTTATGGAGTTGTAACAAGTTAACAGCCAGAGTCTGTCGCCAAAACTAACCTCTAGACCATGTAATGACTACCTTCATACGTTTTGCTTTGTGCCTCCCTGTCTTGGACCATCAGTCTCCAAACTCCCCTATGCACTTTCAAAAGGAGGCAAAAACTCACCTATTCTTTAACAAAGTATTACATTCCCCTATTTGTGCTTTCCAAAATATATAAAAATATAAGGTGACCTAAACAGATTTCGTTCCCTTTGGAAAATCTCTTAAGTGCAGGCAGTGATAAAGCTTACTCCTCTCATTTATGAGTTTATCAGTTTATTCTACTGCACATAATATTTCATTCTTTTCAAGTTCACCCTCTGTGTCTTTTCACTTCTGTAAATAATTTACAGTAATAAATTAGAAGCTTATTATTAATATGTAACTCCATAAAATGTCTCTCTATAAAATCACTTGTATGAATTTCTACTGGCATGCCACTTTTGCATTTCATTAATAACAAAAAGCCCAAACCTGCAGGCAAAACCCTTTAAAACAAACTTTGAGATACTGAAGTACTTTGGTTTTAAGCATTTGATTTTATGAGATCGTTAATGAATGTTAATATTCTTCATTGAAATTTGCTACCTATATTTTTGTGCTTCTTACCACTGTGAGTTGTTTTACATACTAGTGATTTTTATTACCCCATTAGTATTCTAAATTGAGTTTGGGTGGTAGAAATGACACAATTATCTTATTTTTATTAGGTACCTCTTCATAGTTGTTTTACACTATTTTATTTTCCTTCAGTAGTTTATCATCTAGTAAACCTGTCTAAAACAATATGTACAACTAATAAATGGTTCTGTTTAGCAAAGTCTACTCTGGTTTAATAACCTGAAAATGTTAGGCCTAAGTGTCCTAAATTTTTTAACATTATGGCATTTTTCTTTGAAGAGTTCTAATTTTCCTCACAGTACAAAACATTCCAGACTATCTTTTATTTAAAAATGTAAAAGAGGGGTACCTGGGTGCCTCGGTCGGTTAAGCGTCTGACTCTTGATTTCGGCTCAGGTCATGATCTCACTGTTTGTGAATTCAAGTGCCACTTTGGGCTCCACGCTGACAATGTGGAGGCTGCTTGGGATTCTCTCTCTTCCTCTCTTTCTCTCTGCCCCTCCCCTGCTTGTGCTCTTTGTCTCTCTCAAAATAAATAAACTTTCCAAAAAACTTTAAAAAAACAAAAATGTAAAAGAGAAGAAAATGTAGATCTGTAGCTAATGAGGTTTCATATTATCACAAATTTACTATTATTTCTCTACTCTGCAATCTTTGGCTCTTAATATATGCTTAACCTTTTTTTTTTCTTTTTGTCTTTTTTTTCTTGGAGTTTTGTGTTTTTTATGTGTTTTTAGTTTTGTTTTGTTTTTTTTTCATTTTTTTTTAAGATTTTAAGGAAATTACTCTAGGTTGTTCACAAAGACAATCTTGTTGAAGATATGTTAAGAATATGTACAGGAAAATATTTGAGAAAGAGCCTGGTGAAAATGGAGGGAATACAACACATAATGCTGGCAAGGACATGGGACAACAGAAACTCTCATATATAGCTGATGGAAATCACAAAATGGTACAGCCACTTTGGAAAAAAGTTTGGCAGTGTCTCATAAAACTAAACATATTCTCACCATACAATTTTTTCAGTCACATTCCTTGATATTTAGCCAAATTAAAAAGTATGTCCACACAAAATCCTATACTTAGTTGTTTACAGCAGCTTTATTCATAACTGCCAGACCCTAGAAGCAACCAGGATAGGATGTTCTTGAGCAGGTAAATGGATAAATAAATCATAGTACATCCAGACAACGAAATATTCCACACTAAAAAGAGACGAGCATCAAGCCATGAAAAGGTGTGGAGGAACTTCAAATACATACAACTAAGTAAAACAATTCTTTTCTTTTTAATTGTTTTTAATATTTATTTATTTATTTATTTATTTATTTATTGAGAGAGAGAGAGAGAGAGAGAGAGAGAGAGAGAGCGAGCGAGCGCACAAGCAGGGGAGGAACAGAAAGAGACAGGGAGACAGAATCCGAAGCAGGCTCCAGGCTCTGAGCTGTCAGCGCAGAGCTCCACGCTGGGCTCAAACTCACAAACCGTGAGATCATGACCTGAGCCGAAGTTGGTCACTCAATCCACTGAGCCACCCAGGCGCCCTCACAATATTTGTTCTTCAAACCCAGATATGGAATGTCTTTCTATTTCTTTGTGTCGTCTTGAATTACTTTCATCAGTGTTTCATAGTTTTCAGAGTAGAAATCTTTCACCTCTTTGGTGAGCTTTATTCCTGGGTACCTTATTATTTTGGGTGCAATTATAAATGAGATCACTGTATTAATTTCTCTATCTGCCACTTCATTATTGGTATACAGAAATGCAACAGATTTCTGTAAGTCGATTTTGTATCCTGCAACTTTACTGAATTCATTTATCAGTTATAGCAGTTTTTTGGTCGAGTCTTTAGGGTTTTCTATACAGAGTATCATGTCATCTGCAAATAGGGAAAGTTTTACTTCTTCCTTACCAATTTGGATGCCTTCTATTTATTTTTGTTGATTGCTGTGGCTAAAACTTCCAGTACCATGTTGAATGAAGGTAGTGAGAGTGGATATCTTTTTTTTGTTCCCAACCTTAGGGGAAAAGATTTCAGTTTTTCACCACTGAGTATCATGTTCACTGTGAGATTTTCAGAGATCTCCTTTGTTATGTTGAGGGATGTTCCCTCCAAACCCACCTTGCTGAGGGCTTGCATCATGAATGAATGTTGTATTTTGTCAAATGCCCTTTCTGCGTCTATTGAAATAATCTTATGGTTCTTATCCTTTCCCTTACTGATGTGATATATCGCATTAATTGATTTGCAAATATTGAACCACCTTTGCAACCCGGGAATAAAGGCCACTTGATTATGGTGAATGATTTCTTTTATGTATTGCTAGATTCAGTCTGCTGGTATTTTATTGAGAAGTTTTGCATCTATGTTCATCAGGAGTATTGGCCTGTAGTTCTGTTTTTTCGTGGAGTTTTTATTTGTTATCAAGTTAATGTTGGCCTCATAGAATGAATTTGGAAGTTTTCCTTCCTTTTCCCAGAATAGTTTGAGAATAGGTATTATCTCTTCTTTAAATATTCGGTAGAATTTGCCTATGAAGCCATCTGGTCTTGGAGGTTGTTTGTTGGGAGTTTTTTTCTGATTAATGATTCCATTTCTTTGCTGGTTATTGGTATGTTCAACTTTTCTACTTCTTTCTGTTTCAGTGCTGGCACTTTATATGTTTCTAAGAATTTATCTTCTAGGTAGTCTGATTTGTTAGAATATAATTTTTCATAATATTTTCTTACAATTAGTTTCTACTTCTGTGTTGTTGGCTGTTATTTCTCCTCTTTGTGATTTTATTTATTTGATTCCCTTCTCTTTTTTTCTTGACAAGTTTGGCTAGAGGTTTATCTACTTAATTGATTTTTTAAAAGAACTAGCTCCTGGTTTCATTGATCTTTTCTATTTTTTTTTCTATATCATTTATTTCTGCTCTAATCTTTATTATTTCTTTCCTTCTGCCAGTTCCAGGTTTTATTAGTTTTTCTTTTTCTAGCTCCATTAGGTGTAAGGTTAGGTTGTTTATTTAAGACATTTCTTGCTTCTTGAAGTAGGCCTGTATTGCTATAAACTTCCCTCATAGAACAACTTTTCCTGCATTCCAGAGATTTTGGACCTTTTTGTTTTCATTTTCGTTTCCATGTACTTTTTTAGTTCCATGTTTGTTTCCATGTACTTTTTTATTTCTTCTTTTAATTCCTAATGGGCCCACTCATTGTTTAGTAGTATGTTATTTAACTTCAGTGTATTTGTGATCTTTCCAAATTTTTCCATGTGGTTGACTTCTAGTTTCATAGCACTGTGGTTAGAAAAGGTGCATAGTATGACTTCGATCTTCTTAAATTTGTTGAGGCCGATTTTGTGAGCTGATATGTGATCTATTCTGAAGAATGCTCTGTGTGCTCTTTTAGGATGGAAGGTTCTGCACATATCAGCTAAATTCACCCGTTCCAGTGTGTCATTAAAGCCACTGTTTCCTTGTTGATTTTCTGTTTAGGTGATCTGTCCACTGATGTAAGTGGGACGTTAAAGCCCCTACTAATGTCATTATAAATTACTTCCTTGATGTTTATTATTAACTGTTTTATGTTTTCAGGTGCTCCTATTCTGGGTGCATAAATATTTATAACTATTAGATCTTATTATTGGATTTCCCCCTTCATTAGTATATACTGTCCTTCTTTGTCTATTGTAGAGTCTTTGTTTTAAAGTCTTCTTGCCCAATATAAGTATTGCTACTCCAGTTTTCTTTTGACATCCCTTTTCATTATAGTTGTTTCTGTATTCCTTAACTTTCATTCTGCAGGTAGCTTTGGGTCTATAATGAGTCTCTTCTGGGCAGGAAATAGACGGATATTGCTTTTTAATCCATTCCATCACCCTATGTCTTTTGATTGAAACATTAAGTCTATTTATATTCAAAGTAATTATTGATAGATATGTATTTTTTGTGGTTTCTGAAGATTTCTTCTAATCCTTTCTTGTCTTTATGTCTTTCATGGTTTGCTGATTTTCCTTAGCAATATATGTGGATTTCTTTCAATTTATTCTTTGTATGTTTAACACTGGTTTTTGATAGATGGTTACCATTAGGTTTGTGTATAACCTCTTGTACATATAGCAGTCTACATTAAGTTGATGGTTGTTTAAATTTGAACCTATTCTTTATTCCTCTCCTATCTGCATTTTAGGTATATGCTGTTATATTTTGTATTTTTATTTTGTGAGTTTTTCACTGATTTTTAAATAAATACTTATTTTACTGCTTTTTGTGTTTCCTACCTTTATACTGTCACTTTTGGTCTTTCCTTTCTACTCAAAGTTTCTCCTTTAATATTTCTTGCAGGGCTAGTTTAGTGGTCATGAACTCCTTTAGTTTTTATTTGTCTAGGAAAGTCTTTATCTCTCCTTCTATTCTGAATGATAGCCTTGCTGGATAGAGTATTGTTGTCTGACGATTCTTTTCCCATTCAGCACTTTGAATATCTCATGCCATTCCTTTCTGACTTGGAAAGTTTCAGTTTAAATATCTGTCAGCCTTCTTGGTTTTCCTTGTAAGTTACTGTCTTAAAAAAAATTTTATCACTATATTTTGCCAATTTAATTACAATATGTGTTGGTATGTGTCTGCTTTGTTGATTTTGATTTGAGTTCTCTGTGCCTCCTGGATCTGGATATCAATTTTCTTCCCTGGATTAGGGAAGTCTTCAGCTATTATCTCTTCAAATAAATTATCTGCTCCCCTTTTTCCTCCTCCTCCTCCTCCTCCTCCTCCTCCTCCTCCCCCCCTTTGTCCTCCTCCTTCTGGGACTCATAATATGAATGATGATATCTGATGGAGTCAATGAATTCCTTAAGTCTATTCTCATTTTGCAGAATTCTTTTTTCTCTCTTTTGTTCAGTTTGAGTACTTTCCATTACTCTATGTTCCGAGTCATTAATTTATTCCTCTGCTTCTTCCAGCATACTATTTATTCCATCATGTATGTTTCTCATTACATTTATTGTGCCCTTTATCTCTGCTGTGTTATTCCGTATCTCTACATAAAGGGTTTTCCTCATGTCCTCCATTCTTTTCTCAAGTCCAATAGTATCCTCATGATCATTACTTTAGGTTTTCTATCAGGTATGTGACTTTTATCTGTTTCACTTAGGTCTCTGGCTGTGGCCTTGTCCTGCTCTTTCATTTGGGATAAAATTCTCTGTCTTCTCATTTTGTCTAAGTCTCTGTGCCTCCTTCTCTGTGTTAGGAAAGTCAGTTGTGTTGCCTGCTCTTGAGGTTAATGGCTTTATGAAGAAGAGGTCCTACAGTGCCTGCCTTGTAGTTGACCAGGGCCTGTAGCTACCAGCACTGTCTCCTATGTGTGCTGCCTGTGCTCTGCTATTTTGTCCTGGCCACTTTGTCTTTCAGGCCAGTCATCTACAGAGACTCTCTTTGTCTTTTGTGGGCAGTATTTAGTTCCTGGCCTACGTGTGGTGTCTTTTAACCGGGTGTGCTCTGGTGTACTTGTGAAATAAGACCTGTCAATGCTGCCACCGGAACCAAGGCCCTGCAAAACTCTAGTGTGGGGAAATATAGTGTTGGCAGGGGCTTGGCCTGGTGTTCTGGGAGAGGGGGTCTGCCAAACTGGGACTGAGGCAATCCTGACTGGGAAGGTGGTTCCACCAGAGCATGTTGGGTGGGCTTCGTATAAGCAATTAGGTAGTGAATATAAGTGCTGCACTGGTTCCTGCAGGTGACTCTGTGCTTATTCTGAGGGGTGGGGAAGGAAATGGTGCCTCCCAGTTCCTTTATTTATAGAGGTGTCTATGAATGAGGTCTCTCTGGGACATGCTCTACAATAAGCAAATAACCTCGGCATTGTGTCCCAAGCAATCGTCAGATCACTATTTCCATGCTGTTATATTCCCAAGGTATTTGACCTGCCTTTTCTCTAAGAACCAGACAATGCCTTCCAAGCTCTCCTATAGCCAAGCACACTGATGTTTAAAACTACAAGCTTTAAGCCCCATTAGTTGCAAGAACTGATGAAATTTAGTCCTCTTGCTTTCCAAGTCAATTGCTATGGGGATTTGTTTTCCCTGTGTGCTCCCCTGTGTGCTAGTCTGTCTCTCACCATTCTCTGAGACCACAGTTCCCTCCCCATGGCAGCAGCCACGATCCACTTCTTTCCCAAACCGTGTCTCTGCATTTCCTACCTTATTTGATGTGGCCTCTTCTCTACCTTTAGTTGTGGAGTTTGTTCTGCCACTCTTCAAGTCAATTTCTGGGGTATTTAGCATGATTTGATAGTTATCTAGTTGTATTCATAGGACAAAACAAGCCTAGGGTCCTCTTTCACTGCCACCATCTTCCCTCACCACACATGTACTGATTTTTTTTTTTAAATCACATCTAGTGATGATGAATATGTCTTATAGGACAAATTAAGTACAGCCAACTATAACACTTTATGCAATATGGCTACCAGAACACTAGCTTCCTTTCTATTTGTTTTGATGTCACAAAAATGTGATTAGCATTGTATCTGTTTCTTCTAGATTCCAAGAGTTTGAGTTTCAAACGTTCATTATTTCAAACTATTGCTATTTTGTTTACTGAAAATTTATTTCAATTATATTTTCTAGGAACAAAACTCATTAGTTGGAGGTAGTTTAAAATCTAGAAATTTTTTTGATCCCTCAGCTGATACTATCTTAGCCTGGAGATAATTTTCCTTTGCCAAGCAGTGGGAGAACTATTAGTCTCAGACCCACTTCATCAATAGATAAATATGGATTTAGATATACATATAGATAGGTATAGATGATGATATATGTAGATATTGATAGAAAGACATTAATATGGAATGTATCACAAATCCTTACATCATGAGGAATCATGCTAACCCTGTCTATATCATTTCAATTTTAGTATATGTGTTTCCCAAGCCAGAATCTTAATAGTTACAATTAAAGTTTTCACACAACAGTAAATGTAGTGATGGGTTTATTTCTGATTTTTTCTTTCTCCTAGGACATAGTCCTTTGGATTCACAAGACCACCCTGGGTGGTTAACTAGAGTCCCCACTCTTGACGTGCTATAAAAAAACAAAAAACAAAAAAAACACTATTTTTCTCCCTTTAAGCCCATGAAGCTCCTGAATATGCAGCTTAGCCTATCAGCTGCTTCCTCCACAGAGGCAAATACCCCAAAATGAAAAGATATCTCAATGCTAGATCCATCTTTCTGGCTTCTTCTGTTCCTTTCTTGGATCACAGCCTGGTTTTTCCCTACCATCTAATTATTTCTTTGACACTATTAATAATATTTTTATACTCACATTACAATCTGAAGATTGATGAACTGATACTGTTTTTTGTTTTTATTTAAAGCCAGTTAGTTAACATACAGTGTAATCTTAGTTTCAGGTGTACAATGTAGTGAGTCAACGCTTCCATATAACACTGAGTGCTCGGTACACAAGTACACTCTTTAATCTTCATCACCTTTTGAACCCATCCTTCCACCCACCTCTCTTCTGGTAACCATTAGTTGATTCTCGATTGTTAAGAGTCTGTTTCTTTACTTGCCTCTCTCTTTCTCTCTTTTTCTTTCCCTTTGCTCATTTATTTTCTTTCTTAAATTCTACACACGAGTGAAATTATATGGTATTTTTCTCTCTCTTACTTATTTCACTTCGCGTAATACTCTCTAGCTCCATTCATGTCATTGCAAATGGCAAGATTTCACTCTTTTTTTATGGCTGAGTAATATATTTTGAATATATATACCACATCTTCCTTGTCTTATATTGTATTTTGAATAAAAGTTTGAAATAATATTCTATGTCCCATCATCACCTTTACAATAAACTGTTTTTGGCTTGTGGCTTATGACCAAAAAAAAGCATTAAGGTGCTCCCTCGGCTTGACTAAACTTTAGGTAGATTTCCTCCTGACTCTGGGTTGCCACCTTCCTTTTCTTGGAGCATTTACTTTAGATAATTTGTAATCGTAAAATATTTTTCTGCCCATTGGAGATGCAAATCTTCTCTGAGACTCTTGCCACTTTTACAACACAGGAATGTCTTTCTCAAGGACCTGGGAGCCTCCTTTTGAAACGTAAATATCAAGAAAGATAGCATCCCTGTCTCCCAGTCTCTGTGGAAATGCAGGAGCCTAACTTTCATAAGCACCAATTAGCAAACACGTTTGGACTCATCACTTGGCCAACCTCTCTCTTAACATCCTCCATTAGATTCCATTAGCTTGTATAAATGCTTAAAAACTCTTCCCCGCTGTGTTTCAAAATACTTGGGTTCAATCTCTCTCTTCTATCACAATAATCTCAACCCCTATTGCAATAGTCTTGAAGTAAGTCTTCCTTAACCTCTGCCAATTTTTCTTTGACACTTAACTAAAGATAAATTTTAATTAGTTTCTGAATATTTATACCTTTTATTCATAAGTGCAGTGGTGTATTTTAGATAAAAAATTTTCAACAATAGTCACTTATATTTTTTTAATATAAAGATAAAATACCACAAAACAACAGAACTGAATAGAAAGTAATACAGTTTTATAGAACATATTGGTTCTTTCAGGCTCTTAGTTTTATTAAATATAAAGAGCAATATAATGTCTTTCAGAATTCCCATTTTACTTAGAACTTCATTATCACCAAATTAGATTAACAAGGCCACTTTCTAAGAGCCTATGGTTGCATTAAAAAATTACAGTGAGGGGCACCTGAGTGGCTCAGTCAGTTAAGCAGTTAAGCATCTGAGTCTTGATTTTGGCTCAGGTCAGGATCTCACACCCTGCGTCAGCTCTGCACTGGGGGGTGGAGCCTGCCTGGGATTCTCTCTCCCTCTCTTTCTGTGCCCCTACCATCTAAATAAATAAATAAATAAATAAGAATAAGAACAATGATTTGTAAAACTTCAATATTTTTAAACTATTACCTGTTATGTTCACTGCACCTGTGGGTGGACAAATCTGTTTTAGTAGCCAAGAAATTAAGAAATGGATATGAATTAATCTCTTCAATAAACTAAGCAAAATCTCTCTTATTAAAAGGAGCGCAAATATAATTCAAACTGGTATGGCACTTTACTAATGTAAATTAACTGTTTGCCCTAAAGACCCTGTTTATCCATATGAATTCATTTTGGTCAGAGTATGTGTGTGTAAATGGCAGTTGGGGTGGAAATGGAAGGTAGATGCAGGAGAATGAGCTAACTTAGTTGCATTTTTATTATACACAATGCATATGTACTAAGAAACAAAGGTGTAGTGAAAACAAAGTATTACAAGTTAGGAAATAAATACCTAAAATTTGCATTTCATGAGCATTTAATGTGAAACAAATATATTTGATTGGATCTCAGAGCCACACCCAGCTTGGTCACTGACCATTGTCTCACATACTGCTTACAGAACTTTGTCTACATTTCACATAAATAGAATGAGTAATATGCTCATATGTTTTCTGTGCATCAATTTATTGTAGTATGAAATGTAGAATATCTTTGGTCTTCTATATTTTGCCTAATAAACACCAATATTGCTTGAGTATGATCCAGAGTGCATCAAAGCATAGGTTTTACTTTATGCAGAAATGAAAGTCCATGACAGAGTAGGATATACACTGCAAAATGGTGCCTGCTGATTCTCCTTAGTCTCCTAGTCTCCTTAGTCTCCTTAGTCTCCTTAGTCTCAGTATCTCCCTTCCGCTCCCCTTCTCTCCTACCTCTCTCCCTCTGAGGAGGATGAAATCTGTTTTCAGCAAAATGAAAACTTATGGAATCAATGTGTAGATCTGATCATCCAACAACCATTTATCAAGTGAGTATTACAAGCCAGGCTATGTTCTAGATAACAGCTTGGAAATCAATGGATTTTTTTTCTTTTTTATGTCCAGGCACACAATAGAAATACATATATACTTTTTTTTAATTTTTTTAATCAGACATCTTATTTTAATGTTTTGGATTCTCATATAAACTTTGCTAAAAATCTTTTGAAGCCAGAACCATAAAGAAAAAAATATTACCCCTTTTAAGAAGTCATTCCTGAGATAGGGGCACCTGAGGTAGCTCACTTGGTTAAGTGTCCAATTCTTGGTTTTGGCTCAGGTCATAATCTCATGGTTTGTGAGTTCAAGCCCCACGTCAGGCTCTGTACCGACAGTGCAGTATTTCTTCATTTGACTTGAACTTAGAGACTTCTTTCCTGTCCAGCATTCAAATTAATTAATGTCCATTTTGTTTACTTGGTTTAACTACTTTTGAACATTTTTGGTACATGTCTTAAAATGAGTATATAGGGAGGTTCATGATCCTCTCTTCACCAATCCCTAATGGCCAGTCCATAACAGATGCATATCACAATGCACATACACATGCAAACATACACACATACACCCACACTCTAATGGGTTAAAAGATACAGTACTATTAATGGAAAAGACACTATACATCAGGGATCTCTTAGTGCACTACGTGCTCCTATAAGTTATTAGGAGTATTCAATTGAGGTCAGTGTACAGACATTTCTAAGGTTATTTGAGAGCTAAGCTATCTAACTGGTGGCAGGGCACTATTTTATTAATACAATAAATAGACCTCTTGGGCTTTTTATATAATTTATGTACTTTCCAATGAAGAAGGAGTTACAAGATCCTGAAAACTTCAAGTTTGTTATATACTGTAATAAGTAAAGCAAAGCTGATATTAATATGAATATATTTTAATTTTATACCTATGTTTTTTTCATTTTCCTTTGAGATATACCTTTTCTTTAGGTTACTAGAAGTAAAAAAAAATATTAGGGAAAAGAAGTCAAGAAATAAAGTACTGATCTTTACTCTACACCTCGGTCTAGTTAACCCAGCGCTGCATATACACTTTATAACTTAGTGTCTTGCAGAACCTCTTTGGTATTCCATTTTAATAGCTCATCTTGGAGAATATATGTGATGGGATCATGTATCACTGACATTTAAATTCTGACCCATATAGAAATGAATTTTCAATAATATATCAGAAACTTGGATACCGTAAATCCTTTATTATCATAGAATGATAAAACTATAGCCATCAGGTACTTAGGGATTTTTCAACAAATATAAGACAATATGGACATAAATAGTCATGGGTGATTATGGTTCATCTTGTAAAAATTAATACAATCATTTCTACTTAAGAATGAAAAACTAGATATGAACTTACTTTGATAGAAATAGAACTAGCCAAATTTTTCATAAATCACGTGAATAATAAGAGAAATACAAAAAATGTTTATTCTAAGATTTTATTATGGAATTGTTCAGGAAAATTTGATTAAGTGTGTGTTTTGAATACTACATCAGCAGTTGCATCATTAGAGCCTTTTGTATTATTTTATTACTTTATTCTATTTTTAGTTTTGTAAACAATCTGTATCTTTTTTCCCCTTCAAGTTTTTATTTAAATTCCAGTTACTGAACATACAGTGTGGAATTAGTTTCAGGTATAGAATTTAGCTATTCATCAATTACATACAACACCCAGTGTTCATCAAAAGTGCCCTCCTTAATCCCCATCATCCATTTAACCATCCTTACCCATCTCCCTCTAGTAACCATCAATTTGTTCTCTATGATTGAGAGTCTGTTTTATGGTTTGCTTTTCTTTCCCTCACACTCTATGTTCTTCTGCTTTGTTTTTTTTTTTTTTTAATTCTACATGAGTTAAATCATACAGTGTTTGTCTTTCTCTGACTTATTTTGCTTAGCATATTACTCACTAGCTCCATCCACGTCATTGCAAATGGCAAGATTTCATATAGCCTTTTAAACATTGTGTTAATTTAAAAATATAATCTCAGAGAAATGATCTAAAGTAATGAACTGGAGCACTGAATAAGGATTGGCATAAAGTAAAAGCAATATTACACATGAAATTATACTTCTTTATGTACTAATACAAACACAAAAAAAAGTTTAATAAAATGGTTACCATATAATGACTATCATATTACTTAAACATGAAGGAAATTCAATAAACATGTAGTGAATAAAATTGAGCAGAGGTAATTCAGGTGAATTGGTTTCATTTTACACTATTTATTATTCATTTTTGGGCTTACCTAAGTTTGAAAATATGAATAAGGCCCAAACATTTAATCCTTCAAGGAGAATAAGACTCCAGGATGAAATAAGAAAGCTCTTTCCATTCAAGTATTTCATTCTTTGTCTACTCCAAGCCAAACTAAACTTCCCAGGTCATTACTTAAATTCTGATGTTACATTGCCACCATCATATCGCTTCTGCTTTGAGGCTCAACCCTACTAATTTTCTTTAGATTTTGGGGGAAAAATCCCTTTTTGATAATTTAACCAGTCCAGATGACTTTTCCTGTCTCTAAAGTTTGTATTCATTCCATCTTCCTTATCTTGTTTTTTCATGGATGGTACCAACCTCTCTCACATCAGACACTGAAAAGTCATTCTTCATGTTTTCTTCTCCCCTGCATTCCAGTTTGTCACCAACGCTTATTGGATTTTATCCTCTTTATATTTATCGAATCGGTTTTTCTCCTTCTATCTTCATCATCATCAATGGATTCAAGTCCATCATCAGCTCTAATTTGGGATACTATGATAACATCTAATCTGTTTTTTATTCAGTTATTTCTGAAAATCAGATTTTGTGTTATACACAGGATAATTTACTAAAAATGTAGGTATAATTGTTTCTGTATCAGAATTGCAAGGAATTAAACATACTCCTTAGTTCAGGAGACGTTATTATCATTGCTTCCTATAAGTTTCTATCTGGTTTTACTTACATATTTATTTCCTTTTATTCCCTATCCCCTAATAGGTAGGTTCTCTAATATTATATTTGTCCTGGATCTAAAAAATTCTTACAAAATATAAAAAGTTGTTTACTGAACATGTATGTGTTTAAACAAGAGTTTATATAATTTTTTCATAAACAGTATTGTGCTATAAGCCTAATTCCATTTCTAACTTTTCCTTATTCAGCATAGTGTTATTAATAGAGTACCACAATGCTATAGGTTATTTTAAGTTTATTATTCCTCTCTATTTGCTGCATAGTTTCAAGTAAAGTGAATCCAGCACATTTCACTTACCCAATTCCATGGATAAATGGATACCAATACCCATCTATCAAAAGATCAACTTACACAAACAGGATCCTTATAAATATGCCTTTGGATTGAGTGTCACAATTTGTTATCTATATGGAGAGGGAGACGGTGAGGTAGTATCATATCTATGCTTATTTTTAAATATGTCCTGATAGGGGTGCCTGGGTGGCCCAGTCAGTTAAGGGTCCGACTTCAGCTCAGGTCATGATCTCACCATCCATGAGTTTGAGCCCTGCATCAGGTTCTGTGCTGACAGCTCGAAGCCTGGAGCCTGCTTCAGATTATGTGTCTCCCTCTCTCTCTGCCCCTCCCCCCACTCATATTCTGTCTCTCTCTGTCTCTCAAAAATGAATGAGCATTATTTTTTTTAATTTGTCCTGATAGATTATTTTCCAAAATATCTAAAACCATTTAATTTCCCATCCACTGCCCATAAGTGGTATTTTCCTTCATATCTTCATCAAAAAATATCATCTAGGAATCTTATATTGTCTAAGAATATGGTAGAAACATGTATCTCTTTTCATTTGTGGGCATTGGCATGTCAGTTTGCTATTGACACTTTAGAATATTTTTGTCCATTTTCCTACTAAATTTTTTGTTGTTGATTTGAGCATCAATATTAATTTTGCCTATATTAGTAATGTAAGCAACTTGTGTTAATCTATCATATAATGTATATGCCATTCTTTGTTGAAATGAATCCTCATGCGTTTTTTACTCCTTCTGAAATTAGTTTATATTTTTATTTTTAATTATAAAATATTTTATTAAGCATACATCCATACCAAAGTCTCTTTTGGGGCCCTTACTCAGATTTACAACTCTTGTATATTTTGGTGAATAGGCCCCTTTAACATAACAAAATATGACTCTTTCTGCTAGTGCTTCCCATCTTTGAAGTCTACTTTGTTTGATCTCACTGTAGACGTATCAATTTTCTTTAGTTGGTTTATATAGTATGCTTTTTCCATAATTTCACTTTCAATTTTCTTGTAGGTTTGTTTTTCTCCTCCAGCAATTTTTGTCTTTTATAATAAAAAATAGTCTATCATGTTGAGTCGTTCATGTTCAGTTAAAAATGTGTAGTCTACTATTGTTTGTTGGAATGTCCTATAAATAGTAAGTAGATCTCATTGGTTAATGGTGTCCTTCCATCTTTCTATATCCTTATTGATATTCTAACTTATGGTTTTATTGATTACAAGAGAGATGTTTAAGTATTCAACGATAATTGTGTATTTGTCAAGTTTATCTTCTGGTTCTGTCATTTTTGAAGCTCTAATATTTGATACATTCAAACTTAGGATTATTATGTCTTCTCCACAAATTGAACTCATTTTATAATATGCTTCTTTGTTCCTGATCATTTTCTATATTCTGATGTGTACTTTGTCTTATATTACCTATCCATTCTAGCTATCTTTTATTTAATGTCTGCATGATATACGTTTATGCCATACTTTTATTTTTAACATATACATATCATTATATTCTCAGTTTTTTCCCATTGAGGATAATATTAGCTTTCTATATGGCCTTTATGATGTTGAGGTTATGTTCCTTTTATTCCCAATATCTTGAGGGTTTTATCAAAAAAGGATTCTGTATTTTTTCAAATGCTTTTCCTGCATCTATTGAAATGATCATATAGTTCTTATCCTTTGTTCTATTAATGTGGTAGATCACATTGATTGATTTGCAAATATTGAACCAGTCCTGCAGTCCTGGAATAAATCCCATTTGATTATGGTGAGTAATTCTTTTAATTTTGAATTCAATTTGATAATGTCTTGTTGAGACTTTTTGCATCCAGTTTTATCAGGGATAATGACCTGTAATTGTCCTTTTCAGTGGGGTCTTCATCTCGTTTTGGAATCAAGGTAATGTTGGCTTCATAGAATGAGTTTGGAAGCTTTCCTTCCATTTCTATTTTTTGGAACAGTTTGAGAAGAATAGGTATGAACTCTTCATTAAATGTCTGGTAGAATTCTCCTGGGAAGCCACTTTGTTGGGAGATTTTTGATAAATGGTTCAATTTCTTTCCTGGTTATGGGTATGTTCAAATTTTCTATTTCTTCCTGTTTCAGTTTTAATAGTTTGTATGTTTCTAGGAATTTGTTCATTTCTTCTAAATTGCCCAGATTGTTGGCATATCGTTTTCATAGTATTCTTGTAATTCTACTTCTGTGGTGTTGGTTGTGATCTCTACTCCTTCGTTTGAGATTTTATCTACTTGTGATAAAAAGTAGATTCTTATCTACTTTCTCTTTTATTTTTGATAAGTCTGGCTAGGGGTTTATCAATTTTGTTAAGTCTTTCAAGGAAGCAGCTCTTAGTTTCACTAATTTGTTCTGGTATTTGTTTGTTTCTATATTGTTTATTTCTTCTCTGATCTTTATTATTTCCCTTCTTCTGCTGGCTTAAGCCTTATTTGCTGTTTTTTCTAGCTCCTTTAGGTTTAAGGTTAGATTGCATATTTGGGACCTTTCTTACCTCTTGAGATTGCAATATACTTTCCATCTAGGATTGCCTTTACTGTATTCCAAAGGATTTGGAGTGTAGTGTTTTCATTTTCATTGGTTCTGATGTATTTTTTATTTCTTCTTTAATTTCCTGGTTAACCCATTCATTCTTTAGTAGGATGTTGTTTAACCTCCATGTATTTGAGGCCTTTCCAATTTTTTTTCCTGTGGTTGACTTCAAGATTCATAGTGTTATAATCTGAAAATATGTATGGTATGATCTCAATCATTTTTTACCTGTTGATGACTGACTGGTGATTCAGTATGTGATCTATTCTATAGAATGTTCCATGTGCACTTGAGAAGAATGTGTATCCTGCTGCTTTAGGATGAAATGTTCTGAATACATCTGTTAAGTCCATCTGGTCCAGTGTGCCATTCAAAGCCATTATTTCCTTGTTGATTTTCTGCTTAGATGATCTGTCTATTGCTGTAAGTGGGGTCTTAAAGTCCCCTACTATTATTGTCAAAGGGTTTCTTTATTTTGTTATCATTTATTTATGTGGGTGCTTTCAAGTTAGGAGCATAAATATTTAGAATTGTTAGATCTTCTTGATGGTTAGACCCCTTAATTATGATATAATTTCCTTCTTCATCTTTTCTTACAGTCCTCGTTTTAAACTGATGTAAGTGTGGCTACCCTGGCTTTCTTTGACATCCATTAGCATGATAGATGGTTCTCCATTCCCTCACTTTCTTTTTTTTTTCTGAATGTTTGTTTATTTATTTATTTTGAGAAAAAGAAAGAGAGAGAGAGAGAATCCCAAACAGGCTCTGTTTGGTCATTGCAGAGCCTGACACAGGGCTCTACCTCATGAAGTATAAAATCACGAGCTGAGCCAAAATCAAGAGTTGGATTCTTAATCAACTCAGTCATCCAGGTGACTCATCCATCCCCTCACATTCAATCTGCAGGTGTCTTTTGGTCTAAACCAAGGCTCTTAGAGGCAGCATATAGATGGATCTTGTTTATTTACCATGACCCAAGCCAAAACCAAGAGTTAGATTCCGAACCAACTGAGCCACCCAGGTGCCCCTCTATTTTTTTAACTTGAGTAAAGTTGGACACACAATGTTACATTGGTTTCATGTGTAAAACATAATAATTCACTTCTTTACATGTTATGCTATGCTTCCCACAAGTGTAGCTACCTTCTGTCACCATACAACACTATCACAATACCACTGACGGTATGACCTAGGTTGTGCCTTTCATCCCTGTCACTTATTGATTCCATAACTGGAAGCCTGTATCTGTGACTCCCCTTAAACCAATTGCTTATCCTCTCACCCCACTTCCTCTGGCAAACATCAGTTTTTTCTCTGTATTTATAGGTCTGATTTTATTCTCCTTTGTTTTTTATATTCCACACATGAGTGAAATCATTTTGTATTTGTCCTTCTCAGTCTGACTTGTCACTTAGCATAATACCCTGTATGTCCATCCATATTGCTGAAAATGACAAGATTTTATCTTTTTTTATGGCTGTGCAATATTTCAGTGTGTGTGTGTGTGTGTGTGTGTGAGAGTGAGAGAGAGAGAGAGAGAGAGAGAGAGAGAGAGAGAGAGAGAAATACACCCTACATCTTCCTTATCCATCCCTCTATTGATCGACACTTAGGTTGCTTCCGTATCTGGCTATTGTAAAAAATGCTTCAATAAACATAGGGGTGCATATATATTTTCAAATTAGTGTCTTCATTTTCTTTTGATAAATACTAGTGGAATTATTGCATCATATGGTATTCATATTTTTATTTTGAGGAACCTGTGTACTATTGTCCACGGTGACTGCACCAATTTATACTCATTCTCGCCAACGGTGCACAAAAGTTCCTTTTCCTCCATGTCCTTGCCAACACTTTTTCTTTCTTTCTTTCTTTCTTTCTTTCTTTCTTTCTTTCTTCCTTCCTTCCTTCCTTCCTTCCTTCCTTTCTTTCTTTCTCTCAAGTTTATTTGGGGGACCTTCATGGCTCGGTTAGTTAAGCATCCTACTGTTGATCTTACCTGAGGTCATGATCTCATAGTTCATGGGATCAAGCCCTGCACAGGGCTTTGTGCTGCCAGCATGTAGCCTGAAGATTCTTTCACTCCCTATCTCTCTGACCCTCCCCTGCTCATGCTCACTCTCTCTTGCTCTTAAATGAATAAAATTTTAAAAATATATTCAGTGATAACTATTGAGAACTTCTGTCCTAACGCATTACTCTCTCATGTGCCCATGTGACCATATACCCTTCTCAAGCTTCCAAACTTGCTTCATCATATTTTGTTCTCTGTTTCAATGAGAAGTGATTAAAAAAAACATCTTTTGCCACCAATTTCCTACCACACCTACCGCATAAAAGCACATGGGCTCATATCCTCTACCTTCTCTGTTATAATACCTCCAGCCAAGGTCAACTCCTCCATTGGTGCATTAGATACTATCCACTCTTACCTATTCAAGGGAATAGCTCCAGATAAGCTGCCCTCCATTCTACATCATCATTTTCCCTCTCTTATGTATCAAACATCAAACATTATTTGTTTAAACAAAATAATCTCTTAAAAAACATGTCACTCCCTATTTCACATCTCTATCCAGGTATATACAGTAAACTCAATTCTCTTTTCCCCCCTGCAGGCAAAATCCTTGACAGAACTGCCTTTCCTCTCTGTCTCAAATGTCTATTTTCCTATTCTCTCTTGAATCTACTCTAATCAGGCTCTTGTCTGTCCTTCCCCATTTAAATTGCTTTTATCATGGAGACCCAAGGCTTCTATGTTGCTGAATTTAAAGATCAATTCCAAATTTTCTTCTTATTTAAATCAACAGCAGCAGTTGATGTAAGTACATCTCTCCTCCTTTGCAAAACTGTTTATGTGACTTTAAGCAGACCATATACTCTTAGTTTTACTATTTAGGTCAGCCATATCTCAGTGTCTTTGCAAGCTGCCCTTTAAACTTAAGTGTTTAGTGGGGCTCAGTTTGTTGTTGTCCCGCGAAAGCCTCACCCCGTCAATCTTTTCTAGCCTTAAAGATTTAAAGACCATCAATACGCTAAGGATTCCCAACTCTGAATACATTGTATGCATGTCTGATCTCTTGATAGCTCCACTTGAAAGTCAAGCGAGCACCTCAAAATGAACATGCCAAAAACTAACGCTCCCTAACCTCCAAATTGTCCTTCCAACTGCTCAGTACTGGAATTGTGTATTCATCCTTGACTCTTCTCTTTCCCACAATGCATCGGATCAGCAAATTAAGTAAGCTCTATATTCGAAGTATATCTGGTATGTGGTTTCTTCTCAACAGCTCCTCCATTGCTGCCAGCTTGATAAAAGCCAACATCTTTCTTAAGTTACGTTAGCATTTTCCATCCTCAGCGTTCTGTCAAATATCTATTGGAGATGTAGAGCATTGAGAAAACTATCTTTCAATTAGGATCTACTCATTTGTCTTTTTACTTTCTCCTTTGTCCATTAGAGTCTATTTGTAATGCAACAGCAACAGTGATTTTACAAAAAGATGTCACGTACCTTTAAAATAAATAGACATCCAGTGTCATCCAAACTCAAAATAAAGGCCAAGATCCTTACCAAGACCCAACATGAATGGACCCTATTGATTCTATGACCCCATGTCTCAATCTTTACCATTCACTCACTGTTTCAGCAGCGTTTGCATCCCTGTGCCTAGAACGTAGCAGAGAGTTTCCTATCTCAGGTCTTTGCTAATGTTCCTTCCACATGCAGTGCAATGCCCCCAAGTTTTTCCCTATGGATCCTTATATCAGTTCTTGTAGGTCTCAATGCATACAGTGACACCTGTCCTTCAAACTGCAAACCATTCTCATCTTCATTTTCCTAAGAATTTATTAATATCTCCCATACTACATAATTTACCTATTTCTCATATGCTCTCTCCCCATAACTCAATGTCTTGAGACCAAGGATATGTGACTCTTGCTTACTGTTCTATTTCCAGCATATGGAACAGTGTCTGGTAAATATTAGGACTACACGAGGTATTTTTGCTAAACAAGTGAATGAAATAGAAAACTCTTATTAAGAACTTAAAAATATTATCAGTGACTAAAGGCATTTAAACACTGTCTTTTTAAGAAAAGAATTGTAAAGGCAGAGAAGTAATGTCCACCCATCACAACTAAGGCTCCAGAGACAGAACCCATAGAGCCCTCAGGCTGTTAATACTTTTCATTCTACTACTTCAGCAATGCATATTCATTTTTATAAGAGCTGTGAATAAATTTCTCCAAGTCTTTGAGGACAATTAGAATGCCAGAAATATGCCATAGTGGGTCTGTAGCTTTTTTCCTGAGTAGAATACTATCAGATACCTGTTTGAGAAGCATGGCATTGAGCAAAGTATCTTTCTAGTTAAAACTGGTTACATTGGAATGTCAGCCAAGTTGATTATCAAGTTTTAGATTAAATTAATTTTAATAGATTTATCCTACTTCAAGTATTTTTTGAAGAATAGTAATATTTTTCAGGAGAATCTGGGTGGCTCAGTTGGTTAAGCATCCGGCTCTTGGTTTTGGCTCAGGTCATGATCTCATGGCTCGTGGATCAAGCCCCATGTCAGGCTTCGTGCTGACAGCACAGAGTCTGCTTGGGATTCTCTCTTCCTCCCTCCCTCCCTCCCTCTCTCTCTTTCTCAAAATAAATAAATAAATAAACTTTAAAAAATATTCCTCAATTACTCTAAGAATAAAATGAAAACAGTATCACTGTACTATGTGAATAAATACATTTTTGTATGCTTAAACATAATTAAGATTAAGAAAATGAATATAGAGACAATAAGGTATTTTAATTTGCCTTATATTTCACAAACTTTAAAGAAAATGTGAAGTATGTATTTGAAACAAAAACATATTTAAATCTGAATATAACTTTTCTTAGTGTTAACACAGCATGTTCCAAAACCTTTTTGCACTATGACTAGATCCTGGGATTAACACCATGGACATGATGTAAGGATTAATTTATAGTAAATAAAAACTAAATATATAAATATGATATAATTGTTATTTTTTTCTTAGTGTGCTACCTTAAAGCATCTACATTTCATAGAATAATATGGAATTTACTGTTTCCAAGATTTTTATTAGACAACACTTGCCATTTTAAACACAGCTATTATCTGTAATTTGACTTTTGCTTCTTTGTTTAATAAGAAAAAAATAGAAAACATTATTATCGAATCAAGTTTCTCTCTGATCCTATCTAAAATTAAATGCAACTTTTGCATTTTGAATTAAAATGACAAAAAAATAACATAAATACCTTTAAAACCTTGTCATAATTGCTTTGGATATGACTTTTACTTTTGCTTCCAGAAGAATCAATGTATCAAAATTTAAATGATTTGATTTGCTTGCTGCTGAAGCATTAATCCCTGCTTCCACACACAACACTCTTCTAGTCGAGGTAGGCTAAGAGACTTGAAATTTTTAAGTGAAAGTAATTTCTCACCAGAGAAACATCAACAGCCATGTCCAAGGTGAGACAGCTCCAGAGGCCTTTTGAGTCTCACAGAACTTGCAAGTGGCTAAATTAGATTCAATGCATATGAAATGTGCAATCAGACTAAACTCCTTGATAGAATAAACACGAAACTCAGAACATAATGAATTGCAGATATACATCTTAATGCATTTAAAATATCAGTACGTAAAATAAAATAAGGAAATACAAATCATTTTTTTTCTTTCTGACAATCAATTAAATACAGAAAAAGATAAGCCCTAAACTGATAGCCATTTAGGTTTCAAGGCTTTATTATCAATAATGTTTAAATGCTCTCCTGGTAGGAGAATTCATTGGATTTTTTTTTTAATTTTTTTTTAATGTTTATTTTTTTGAGAGAGAGAGAGAGAGAGAGATAGAGCACAAGAAGGGGAGGGGCAGAGAGAGAGGGAGACACAGAATCTGAAGTAGGCTCCAGGCTCTGAGCTGTCAGCACAGAGCCTGATGTGAGGCTCGGACCCACAAACTGTGAGATCATGACCTGAGCCAAAGTCTGGCACTTAACCGACTGAGCCATCCAGGCACCCCTCATTGGATTATTTTTGAAGTAAATGTAATGTTGCTGCATTCAGAAGATGACGAATGGGAAAATTTTAATCCAATGGAGAGATATTATAAAAATGGAGTTATACAGGATTAGAATTTTATATGTATTATATCATAAATGTAAAATGCAGCAACTGTGAAGATTTTAAAGTAATGATGGGGCAAGGAAGCCTACAACTGTTCACAGGAGGCATGTCGATGTTATCTAAGTCCCCAAACTGAAGCTTTTCATAGTTTGTCAAAATGGAGGCAACGCAAAAGAAATCAGGTGGACACCTACAGAAGGAAAATTATTGTATGAGTTTGGCCAAAAACTTGAAATTTAAAACTTGAGATTTATTTGTATATAAACTGTGAGAAAATTACATTTCACTAGGAGGACTGTGTACGTCTTCTGACTAGTACTACAATATTACAAATTTTCCTAAACAATTAGGTAAATACTGTAACTTGTCATGATTTCAGATAGCATTTCAACAGTTGTGACTACTGTATGACTTCTAGCTTCATGTATTTGGCCAATAAAATAATTTGCCATGCCATTAGGAATATATGCCAGTTTCAGTCAGAGAAATTCCCTTTGGAACACTTAGAAAATATTATTTTATATTTAATATGCCTAAGAAATTTGGGGCTTATCATCATGAATATCCTCCTTCATATGAAACTAAGATCTTATAAAAGTAAAATAAGAGGCAGGGGTGCCTGGGTGGCTCAGTCGGTTAAGCGGCCGACTTCGGCTCAGGTCACGATCTCGTGGTCCGTGAGTTCGAGCCCCGAGTCGGGCTCTGTGCTGACAGCTCAGAGCCTGGAGCCTGCTTCAGATTCTGTGTCTCCCTCTCTCTCTGCCCTTCCCCTGTTCATGCTCTGTCTCTCTCTGTCTCAAAAATAAATAAACATTAAAAAAAAATTTAAAAAAAAAAGAGGCAGAAACGTGTAGTGGAAAGTGGATTGATAATTAAAAGGCTCAAGTGCGAGTTCAAGTTTTGTTACTAACTAGACACACTAATTTATCTCACACCCAAAAAATAAAAGCTATTGGCTTTGCTAATTTGTAAAGGTTTCCCAGTTTCAAAACTTATTACTTTAAATTTTACCTGTGTATTCTGGAAAAAAAAAAAAAAACACACACACACCAAAAACACTTCTTTGTGACAACAGACACTACAGATATTAGAACCTGGTTAATCTAATGGTAATCTATTAACAGAAAAAGAAAGGAAATTTAATGATAATCTATTAACAGAAAAAAATGGAAATTTAAATTTAAAATTTAAATTTAAACCATTTCTAGCCATCTTTGCCTCCTGTAATTATCCTATAATATGGTTTTGGTCAGTAAAACATATTGATGGACCATTTTGAAGGCTGAGGCCTGTAAGGACAAATCCAAATTAAACATAAGAAAATTAAGGGGCACCTGGCTGGCTCAGTCAGAGAGCATTTGACTCCTGATTTCAGGGTCATGAGTTTAAGCTCCAAGTTGGGTGCAGCGATTACTTAAATAAATTTTAAAAAGGGGCGCATGGGGGCATCTTGGTGGCTCAGTCAGTTAAGCGTCCGACTTTGGCTCCAGTCATGAGCTCATGGTTTGTGAGTTCTAGCCCCGTATCAGCCTTTCTGCTGTCAGCACAGGGCCTACTTTGAAGCCTCTGTCCCCATTTCTGTCTGCCCCTCCTCCACTGGTGCTCTCTCCTCAAAAAGAAAGAAACACTTACAAAAGGGGAGTGGGTGCCTGGGTGGTTCAGTCCATTAAGCCCCCAACTCTTGATTTTAGCTCAGGTCACGATAGCACCATTTGTGGGTTGCGGACCCCCATCAGGCTCTGTGCTGACAGGGACTAGTCTGCTTGGGATTCTCTCTCTCTCCCTCATTCTCTACCCTTCCCCTGCTTGCTCTCTGTCTCTTTCTCTCTCTCAAAATAAATAAACTTTTAAAAAATAATTTAAAAAATCTTTAAAAAATAAGAAAATTAAATATTTAGTTTTCCCTGGTTCAAAAAAGGAAAGAAATGCTCCTTTTGGTTAAAGCTTTTACTTTAGAAAACCTAAATTGTGAATTCAGTTGTGAATTCTTCTCTGCTCCTTTGAGGTGTATGTAAATCTTTTTACAAGCTAAATAAACTTGCCAGCTGTACTGCCCCAACAATGTCTTTTTCTGAAGGTCCTAGGAGCCATCTCTTTGAGATGTAAACAAACATCAAGGAAGATAGCTCCCTATGCCCCATTTCCTGTGGGGAAGTAAAAGCCTAATTTCAGGTGGTTCCTGGCTCCAAGTTGCAAACCTACTCCATTACAAATATAGGAGAAATGTGTTTTTGCTTTGGATAAGGCAGTTAGCAAATACACATGGTTGCCCAACTTAGCAGGTGAATTTAGGGTGAACTCTCTGTGACAAATGATGCCGTCTTCCTTGAGGACGAGTTATTGCTTATCTTGAGAAAATATATGGAATGCATCCTAACTGCTTGGCTATGTAAGAGGCTGAGATTTCTCTTGTCTTTGCAATCCCTTTAGTGGGTTGCCTGTGAGGCACATCACATTGGAGGGTAAAGTGTATTCAGTAATAAAACTGACCTTGCTCCTCTAATTTTTGGAGAGGTTTGTGTTGTTTGCTTGTTTTTGAGAGAGAGTGCAGGAGCAGGGAGGGGGAGGAGGAGAAGGAGAGAGAGAATCTTAAGCGGGCTCCAAGCCCGGTGCAGAGCCAGGACATGGGACTTAATCTCATGACCTTGAGACCATGACCTGAGCCAAAATCAAGAGTCTGACACCTAACTGACTGAACAAGCCAGGTGCCCCTGTTTGGTTGTTCTTTAAGTTGAAAGCATATTTTGATTTTACTTCTATTTCCTTGGAAGGCCCATAGGTCATACTGTAAAGAGACTGTCCAACAAAAGAGATAGTCTCAGTGCTGCATAATTGCCTAAGAAAAACTGAGAACAAATTTCAAGAGAAGAGTAAGTATGAGAGAACCAGCAAACATGGTAGGATGCCAGAACCTGCTTAGAAATGTTGGCTATCAAGAAACTTCTAAGGGGAAGATAGTCTAAACTAAAACAAGGATATCCTAATTAAATTTTAAGTCCTTCAAGATTTCAAAATCTTAAGATTTTGTTTTATTGAAATAAAAACAAACCTGCACTGTCTATTTTAGAAACTAAAAAACTGAGCAAAAATGCAATATGAAAGAATTTAGGAAAGAAAAGGACATTAAAAATACTATAGCTAACTTAATCCAAGTTCTCAAATAAGATGTTGGAGCCAAAAGATAACATAATTCCCCACCACTAGTCCTAGGATTTCAGGAGGGATGTTTGGACTGGTCCATTTCTCTTGACTCTCAAAGAACAAAGCATCCCTGGATTACACCTAGGTCCATCAGCATTGTCTAGATATTATTAATCATAACTTAAAAAATCTGGGAGGCATATAAATAATCTTGTATAAAAGAGTTGGAACAATTGCTAAACTTTGAGTAAATGAAAGCATGTGTGAAATTGGAGTTCTTATTACAGGGCAACCCTCACAGAATGTGGAACTCTCTAGGGTGTAAAGCATCCATCAACCTAGCAGTAAATAATGCCATAGCAACTAAAACTTAGCCTTGTTTTCAAGATCTCCAGGTATTTTGCCCACTGTTTGGAAATAGGACTGACCTTAACTATCTCAGTAAGATGGGTGCTTGGGAAGTGGAAAGTGGGCTTTGAAAGAGAGATCTGGAGTACCTATTAATATAAACAAATGGAAGCTGAATGATTAATTACACAAATGTAAGAAGATGTATTTATACATCAAGCAGGTCCCATTTGTGAATATGTGCAGATCTCCATCTAAATCAAAAATCCCTGTTGCCTGCCAATATATCTTACTCTGTTTTCTTTTGGTGTGTTTCCTGCTCACTCATAATTCCTGGTGTAGCATGTAGATCATAAGTGATGTTCAAATTAAATCTTTAGATTTTTGGAACTTAAGAACTTTAAGAAACTTTAGGAATTGTCTATTCTAGTGCTTCTCCAATGTCATTAAAGACTTTTGTAGGTGCTTCTCAGACAGGGATATTCCCAACTATCTTTCCTGAGGATTATGATCCTATAAATGAAGCCTGGGAATTTATATTGTTAGTAAGTATCCCTAGTAATTCTTATCATCAGGGATATACAAGGAAAAGCTGACCAAGTCCAAATTCCTCTTTTCACACAATGCCCTGTCCAGACTTATACACTAAGTCTCATAGGAACTAACAGAACCTCATTTCTGTATGAATATTCATATTAGAAGTTCACCAGAAGACATGCAACTTGCCTTGTTAATGTACATTGAGTTTATATTTAATAATATTATTGTAAACCATTATACAATAAACATTATTATAGAAATGCCTTTGTGCTTATTTGCAAGTTTATGTGTGAGAAACAAAATCTCTGAGTCTTTGTTCTATGTATTTTCTTTTAAATATTGATGAGTATGGTCCATTGGAATTTGAGGTAGGCATATTAATTTATGCATCTGATAATGGTATATGAGTGAGACAATTTCCCAACACTTTAGCTAATATTACTTACTAAAAATGTTGATCTTTTCCAGTTAAATAAGTGCTTTGCTAAGATTTGCTTTGAAAATTAATGATTTTGAATATATATTTAACGTTATTACATCATTTGTTAGTTTTAAATCTAATTCTATCACTCAGGAACCAAATAAGGGATAGTTCTTTTTACTTAAGAATAATATGTCCAATTCTCTAGCTCATGTATTATTGTTTGAAACAATGTGAATGGATTTTAAAATGGTACCTCCTAGATGCTCATGATGGAACTTCTTTCCTTTTCCCCCTAACTTGTCTGTGAAGGCCAAGAAAGGAGTGAAAACAACAATAAAATTTAAAACTTATGTTAACAATCAATTTAAAGAATTCAGAATTTAAGAATTCTGAATTGAAGAATTAAAAAATTAGAATTTTCTCAAACTATAGGGCCAATAAAAATGAACTTAAAAAAATATTGGTTTTTCTGTGTTTTCCTTATTTACATGGCTCATTTTGTTCCATAGAAACACACAGGATGACTGTATTTAAAAAAATTTTTTTAAATAAAAGAAGAAACACAGGATGACTCCAAAGATTTAAGGAAACTTTGTATTAGCTTTCAGAGAAATTAGTTTGGTCCTAGTACTAAATGAAAGACCATAGAGTAAATCTGCTATATTGGTTTTCTATATAAAATAACTTCTTGTTTACCAATGACTTACTTTCTCCACTATTAGTTAGTATGGAGACTGTGCCAATATATATGTATAAAATGAACAATGGCCAACACCCAGAGACCTTTTGAATGGCAGACAACTTTTGAATCTATGCCACTCATGGGTAATAATTTTGAGAAAGTTTGTTCTCCATTAAGCCCTTATAAATGGAGGAAAGTTTTGATTGAGTACTGTAACTATCTGAGATAAAAAACTGAATGCTGAGATTCAGGATATGGAAACACTGCTGTCTTTGAAGTGGTTGGAGGGTTTGTTCATGGTTATTACAGTCTCAGGAAAGAGAAAGTAATTACAGGGAGGGTATATCCAGGGATTAGGAGACTGGGATGTACTGTGCACCACTATTCCTATAACCACTACATTTTCAGGAAATAGCGATATATTACAAAATATTTTACAGAAGTACATTTTTTGTACAAACCAATAAAAGGACTCCATTCTGACTCAAGAGCATCACATGAGAAATAAAGAATAAAGGTGACATGTGAGTGCTGGACATGTGAGTGCTGTAAATTGGACATGTGACATCTGGAAGCTAACACGAAAATCCTAAGAAAGCAAGTCACAGGAATTTATCAAAAGAAGCCTTTGATGGCACAGACTTAAAACTGAATCTAGGCAAGATTCTGAAGGGCCTCTGTTGACAATAGGGCTACATAACCTGTTTTATTTGAGTGCAGCAAACATTATATCAACTAACAAATCAGATTTGAACATCTTTTAATATATACATTTAATAATGCATGTTATTACATATATTATACATATAATATTTTATGTATGTGTATTTTAGAGACAATCTCTCAGGTCCGCACAAACAACCTTTGTAAACCTACAGTAATCATTATTTGATCATAATGTATAGCGATTTCAACAAAGTGCTGGAATGGGTTTTTAACAGTATTATTGAACCTGTTTGTGAGAATGTGCTTTAATTTTTTTCTAGGTGCAAGAATGAATTAAGAAGATGGTATTTTTATAGACTTCATAAAATATTACAAAACAAGGCAATTAACTGCTCTTTGAAAATTTTGGTAAAATTCTGAAAAGTTTGTAAAAATTTTCTCACATACGCCTTTTGTGTCTGACTATGTTTTCATTCTGACCTTAAATAATGGTATAGTCATGTTTTCAACTCTATCATATGGTTATGACATCTGTATTTTCCTAGGAAAATGCTTTCCACTTACATTTGAAATTAATTGGCCTAATTATATGTGATATTCTTAAAAATATCATTTTTTCCTCATAATTACATCCATTATGTTTCATAATGAAATTTATTTCATTTTTTCTAAGTAGAATTTCCTAAAGTTTATTTATTATTTTAACTTCATTGTTCAAGTCTACAGGTTGTCTATTCTTTTAATATGCTTTGTATGTTATATTGTGTTATGTATTAAGAACATATAAATCCAAGAAAATAGCTGGGTATATTTTTAGGCACTGTAATTAATTTTACTGAAAATACATAATATAAAGACTGTAAATAGGGGCACCTGGGTGGCTCAGTCGATTGAGCACCTGACTTCCGGTCAGGTCATTATCTCACGGTTCGTGAGTTTGATCCCCACCTAGGGCTCGGTGCTGACAGTTCAGAGCCTGGAGCCTGCTTTGGATTCTGTATCTTCCCCTTTCTCTGTTCATCCCCTGCTCATGTTCTGTCTGTCTGTCTGTCTGTCTCTCTCTCTCAAAATAAATAAACATTTAAAAAAACCCTCTAATTTGATACAGGCGTGCTGTTTCAAAGGGACACATGCACCCCAATGTTTATAGCAGTGCTGTTGACAATAGTCAAAGTATGGAAAGAGCCCAAATGTCCAACAATGGATGAATGGATAAAGAAGATGTGGTATATATATACAATGGAGTATTACTCCGCAATCAAAAAGAATGAAATCATGTAATTTGCAAGTATGTGGATGGAACTAGTATCATGCTAAGCGAAATTAGTCAGAGAAAGACAAATATCATATGACTTCACTCACATGAGGAATTTAAGATACATAACAAGTGCACATAAGGGATGGGAAGCAAAAAACATAATAAAATATAATATAAAAACAGGGAGGGGGGACAAAACATAAGAGACTCTCAAATAAAGAGAACAAACTGAGGGTTGCTGGAGGTGTTGAGGGAGGGGGAATGGGCTAAATGAGTAAGGGACATTGAGGAATCTACTCCTGAAATCATTGTTGCACTATATGCTAAACTAGCTTTCATGTAAATATAATAAATTAATTAATTAATTTAATAAAAAATCTGCGATTATAATTGTTAATAGCATTTTTTTCTCTCTCCATAAAAATATATATTTACCCCGGAAACACATTTCACAAAAGCAAACAGCTTTTTAATAAAACTATTACCTATTAATATAAAGTTTGCTGTTCCTGTTTTCCAAACATTACTATTGAATTTCAAAAGAATTGTAAAAAATATGTAAATAATAAGTAAATAAGTAAATAAATGATAAAAGCTCAAATATGTTAATTTTCAAGGAAAACAACATAAATATAGTATTTACATGTTACTGCTGGTCTTAATGGGTGTGTGTGTGTACACACAGTGCTCTTAGAACGTGACTACTACACACTGAAAAATATTGGCCCATAGATAAAAACGCATATTAATTAATATTTTGTTTCAATAAAGCCAATCTTAAAATGTGCTACGATAGCAGATTACAGAACTTGGAAACTTCACTTAAGATCCCGTCAAAGTTATCGTGGAAGAGAACACAACTATTTCTAAAATTTCTCATTGCGTTGGAACTGAAACCCCCCATTAAGTTCCCAAAGCATTTTTTTTGTACATTGATTTACATTTTGGAGCTTTACCATAAGAGTGTGGCCCACATAGCATGCAGTACAATTCAGTTGCATGCAGTGTGGCAAAAGAAACGGTAGCTTATTCTTTTAAATTCTGACCACTCGCTCGTGTCTCCGCAAGTTTATATAGTATTGTGTCTGCTTTTCCCACACGATTTTAGTTGTTTTAAGATAATTACATCAGTTAAGCCCCAAAATAATTTTTTTTTATTAGCGTAGTATTCATAGAATGCTATTTGATTTTTGTTCTTCAGGAAGCCTTTTTTTTTTTTTTTTTTTTTTTTTCCTGAAACATGCTCAACCTTACTTACAAGCATCTAGAAGTATTGCTTACAGTGACAATTAATCTCTTTCCTGGATCCATGTTCAGCACAACAGAAAGCATAAAATAGATGGTATTCAAGAAATCAAAATAAAACTTCATAATGGAAAAAACATGGAAGCGTTTTTGATGTGAAAAATAAAAAAAAAATAAATGTATTATAATATTTCTAATTAATCTAATTGTAATCAAATAAGCTTTAACACTATATATTAAGAAAATCAAGTGTTGTATGGAAACCAATTTGACAATAAATTCCATATATTGAAACAAAAAACACAACATAATTTAAAAAAAAAAAAAAGGTTAAGAACCATATGATCCCCTCAATAGATTCAGAAAAAGCATATAACAGTACAACATCCATTCATGATAAAAAACTCTCAACAAAGTAGGTTTATAGGGAACATACCTCAACAAAATAAAGGCCATATATGAAAATCTCAACAAAAAAAAAATCAAGAGGGCATATATATGTATATTTTTTAAATATATGAAATTTATTGTCAAATTGGTTTCCATACAACACCCAGTGCTCATCCCAAAAGAAGAGGGTATATATTTTAATTCTCACGTTAGAAAACACATGTTATATATTTTTTAAATACATTAACTTTCCGTCAAAAATCATCTATGGTGTTTAAGAACGTTAGGGATAACCACTAAGCTAAGAATCGATGGGGGACTAAACATTTTATGGCTTCCTCTATTTTTCTTCTTGCATTTTCATACCTTAGAAATCCATTCTTTTCTGTCCCACATCTACAATAATCTCCCTCTTGTGTTTCTCTACTTATTTTTCAAGGCTTTGTTATTGACTCTCCATAAGCATAATCAGCTATTTCATGAGCTCTATTTACAAACACTTTAAAGTAAACTATGGCATAGCCTTGATTATTTTGTGCTTATATATAATATATATGTGTATATGTAATACGTAAGCCTATATATGTATATATGTATTTTATGTTTCTTGCACCCTTCAAACTTAGCTCCTTGTGCACTGGTCACGTCCTGCTTCCTATTACCAACATAAGTCGCAGTGATCAAAATACTGAATTCACTCAAGATGTGCCATTTGTGAGGACAACACTGAATTCATTCTCCTTTAAGAAACTTTAAAACAAAGGAGTCATGATAAATTTATCCTAAGAAGGAATTCATCATGACAAATATTTGAATAACAATTATTTTACAATGACAAGCTAGACCCATAGTAGTTTATAGCACAACCCCAAAAATCCTTTATGGGATATTAGCAAGTTGTAACTTGGTTCACATTGTTTAACAATGTGTCAGAACTACAAAAACAAAGTAGGATTTTGTCTTGATGACTACAGAACACTGGGGAATTGACATACCGAAGTGTTCTCTGGCAGTCATAGGGTTTCTAATGACAGCCTCCCCACAGGGATCTTCTGTTCGTGAAAACAGCTATTACTATTCACAGTTGTTGTATCTCATGCCAGCCCAGTGAAACTTGTGAATGTTGTAATCAATGGTAATTGAAAATGTTAATAACATGAAAATTTAATTTGGACAAAGGTGTCAGACAACAGTGCTTTAGACACATCTCTTGGCACATGGTTGGCACAGGCTAAATATCCAAATATGTTAATAAATGAAGGCTGAATCACGTAAAAACACAATTCGGCAAGGAAAATAACAATACAAAACACATCAGTTTCCTTCCTAGATGCAACAGTTCTGAAACAAAAATTGTCATGTAACAGTCACTTAACAAAATGAATGAAGCAAGAATGAAGGCATAATAGGTTTCTACATGAAAATAAAAGAGATGTAACACGAAAGGATTGAGAGCATGAAAAATATATATTAGAATGAACTATTTTCAATCTGAAACATTCAAAAGGAACCTTCTGCTAATTTTAGCCTTCTTTGGACCTTATCATTTATTGTATTCAGAAATGTTATTTTGGTACATTCTCTTGCCCTCATTCTCTCTGCCTCTCTCTTCTTGTAATAATTAGCATACATTTTTGAGTTCTACTTTCAAAAATCGACATTATATAATAAGCATGTTTGCAATTGCTAAAAAAAACAGTTAAACTTAGCAATAGTAAAATAAAATCAAATGATTGATTGGTTTAATTAAAGTTTTACTTTGAGGTAATTGTAGATTCACACGCAGGATTGTAAAAAATAATACAGATTTCCTGTGTACCCTATACTCAGCTTCCCCCAACGATAAGATGTTATAAAACTGTAAATACCACAATCAGGATATTGGCATTGAACATTCAAGATGCAGAACATTTCCATTATTAGAAGAATCCTGAATGTTGCTTGTGTTAGCTTCACATGTTTCTCTACTGACTCCCTCCTCTGTAATACCTGGCCACCTCAATTTCGTCCATTTTCTATAATTTTGTCATTTCAAGAATGTTATATAAAGGGAATAATAAAGAATACAACTTTAGGTCCTTTTGTTTGTTTGTTTCATTCAGTATAATTTCCTGAAAATTCATCCAGTTTTTTGTGTGTCTCAATAATTTATTCCTTTTTATTGGTGAGTAGTATTCCACAGTATGGCGGTACTCTGGCTTGTTCAACTATGAATGTATTGAAAGATAACTGGGCTGTTTTCAAATTTTGGCCAGTACAAATAAAGCTACTGTAAACCTTTACGTACAGATTTCATGTGAACATAAGTCTTCATTTCTCTAGAATACATGCCCAGGAGTGCAATTACTGTGCTATTTGATAGTCAGATACTTTGTTTTATATTAAAAACATCTAGATTAGTTTCCAGAGTGGCTGTCCCACTTTTGGTTTCCACCAGCAATGGAGTGATCCGACTTCTTTATATTCTCATCAACTTTGGTAGTGACACTATTTTTTTTTTACATTAGCCATTCAACTATGCAGCAATAACTAACTGTGGCTTTAACTTGCATTTCTCTGAGAGAAGATAACAGTGAACATCTTCCCATGTTCAGTTAGAGAAAATAGCATTGAACATCTTTCCATCTTTTCCCTCCATATATTTTGTTCAATGAAATGTTTTTTTTAATGTGTTGTCCTTTTCTCATTTGTGTGTGTGTGCATGTGTGTGTTTGTGTGTGATTGTGTGTGTATATATTTATTAATGAGTTTTGAGAATGCTACATATATTTCAGATACTTCTCATTTGTCAGGTACATGTTATAGGAATATCTTCCTTGAGTGCAGATTCTCTTTTGCTTCACTTTACAGAGTCTTTTGCAGAGCAAAGTTTTTAATTTTGATGAAGCTCAGCTAACGAATTTTTCCTTTTAGAGATTATGCTTTTGGTAACAAGTCTAAAGACCAGCCCTAAGTCCTGAACATTTTCTTTTTTTCTAGAAGTTTTACAATTTTACATCTTATATTTAAGTCTGTGATCTCACCTCATTTTTATAAAGTTTGAAACATAAGTCTAGGTTCTTTTTGTTGGTCGTGTTCTATGAATGTCTAATTACTCCAACACTATTGGTGGAAAAGCATATCTATCTTCTATTAACTTGCCTTTACATCCTTGTCATAATCACTTGGGCATATTTCGTGTAGATCTATTTCTGGTTTCTCTTTCTCACTGCATTAATGCATCCATCTATCCTTATGTAAATATCACACAGCCCTGATTACAGTAGCTATTTAAGTCTAAAAAGTAAGATTGATTCCTCTCATTTTTTTATTCTTTGACAAAACTGTTGCAGCTATTATATTTCTTTTGCTTTTCTAAATCCACTTTAGAAGAATCTTAACCATATGTCCAAGAACAGAAATTTTGTTAAAATACATATCAATGTGGGGAGGACTGACATATTTGCTATTGTTTATTCCAATCCATTAATAAGATGTGTCTCCTTTATTTAGATATTTTAATTTTTTTCATTGTCACTGTATTTTTCAGCATCAAATGCTGTATTTTTTTAAAAAAAGTTTTTAATATTTTATTCATTGTTTGAGAAAGACAGAGCATGAATCGGGGAGGGGCAGAGAGAGGGAGATATAGAATCAGAAGCAGGCTCCAGGCTCTGAGCTGTCAGCACAGAGCCAGACGCAGGGCTTGAATGTGGAAACCACAAAATCATGACCTGAGCCAAAGTTGGACGCTTAACCAACTGAGCCACCCAGGTGCCCCTGCTGTACATTTCTTTTAAGTGAGCTCTGTGCCCAACATGGAACTTGAACTCATGATACAAGATCAAGAGCCGCATGTTCTACCAACTGAGCCAGACAGGTGCCCCAAGTGCTGTGCATTTAAAAAAATATTTCTACCTAAGTGTTTCATTTTTGAGCCATTATAATTGATATATTTTAAATTTTCATGTAAACATATTCACTTGATGGTATAAAAATATTAATATTTTATCATGTTTATCTTATATCCTACAACCTTTCTGGACTTATTTATTAGTTCTATGAGTTTTTAAGATTTCTTGGGATTTTCTTCATAGACATTCATGTCATTTAAAAATGACAGTTTATTTCTTCTTTTGTAATCTTCCTAAACTTTTATTTCCTTTTCTTGCCTTAGTGGACTGGCTACAACTTCCAACATTATGTGAAATAGGAATGGTGAGTGAACATTACGGCCTTGTTCCTGATCTGTGGGAGAAAGCATTAAGTCTTTCATATTTAAGTACACATTTAGCTATAGGTTTATCATAGATGTTCTCTATCAGGTTGAAAAAGTTCCTCATTATTTCTGTTTTTTCTGGGAGGCTTAATCATGTGTTGAATTTTGTCAAATGCTTGTTTTGCACTGATAACGTCACGTGACATTGCATCTCTAGTCTGTTTAGTGGATTACATCAATTCATTTTCAAATATTGAAACAGTTTTGAGCCCTTAGTAGAAACCCTACTTGGTCATGATGTGTAATACTTTTCAAATATTACTGTATTTGCTAATATTTACTTGAGGATTTTAAGGTCTATATTCATGAGGAATATCGGTCTGTAGTTTTATTTTTTGGCACTGTCCTTGTTTGGTTTGGGTATCAGATTAATAATAGAGTCATGAAATAAATTTACATGTGTTCCCTCTTCTCTTTTCTAGAAGTGATAATGTAGAATTAGTGTTAATTCCTCTTTAAATCTTTGGTATAATTCTCCAGTGAAAACATCTTGGACAAGACATATAATTCTGCACTTTCAAACTAAAAATATTGATCTCCTTAATAGTTATAGGGCTATTCAAATATACTATTTTAATTGCGGTGAACTCTGGTAGCTTGAGTTTTTTAAATAATTGGTCTATTTCAACTAAGTTGTGAGGAGAGGTGTCCATATTATTTCTCTTTATATACTTTTGGTGTCTGCAGCATCTAGAGTATTTCCTATTGTTTCATTCCTTACATTAGTAATTTGTGTCTTTTCTCTTTTTTCCCTGTATTAGTCTTATTAGAAGTTTGCAATTTTATCAATATTTTCAAAGAACCAACTTTGTATTTTTTGTATTATTTTTCCAATTTTATTTTCACTGATTTCTTCTATCTCCATTAGTCCTCTTCTGCTTCTTTGTGTTTATTTTGCTTTTCTTTTTCTAGGTTCTTAAGGTGGAAGGTGTAATTATTGATATTAGTGATACTTTTCTTTTTTAACTTTATTTTCATTTATTTTGTGTGTTGGGGAGAGGGCGGTACAGAAACAGAGGGAGAGAGAGAATCCCAAGCATGCTCCATTCTGTCAGTGCAGAACCCCATGCAGGACTCAGTCCCACCAACCATGAGATCATGACCTGAGGAGAAATCAAGAGTCAGATGCTTAACAGACTGAGCCACCCAGGCATCCCAACGGTGATACTTTCTAATGTAGTCACTTAGTGCTGTAAGTTTTCATCTGGATAGTGTTTTACTCGAGTTCCAGACAATGTGATATGTTATATTTTCATTTGTATAAACCTATTTTTATTTATCTATATTGAATCTGTGTCTCTGTGTATGGGTTTTTTTTCTTTTTAGTGGTTGTTCTAGGTATTACAATATATACATAATTTATCCCATTTTAATAATGTAATTTTTCTTACATCCACTAAGCATAATTTAAAACTCTAGAAGAGAGAAAAGTCTACTACATTAACCCACGTTATTGTTTACCATATTCCTTCTTGATGTTCCAAATTTCCTTCTTTTATGTTACCTTTAAATGTTTAGAGAATTTCCTTAGGATAGAGAAACAAGCCTTTTGTAGAAAGATCTTTCAGTTATTCCATCTGAGAATGTCTTTATTTACCCTTCTTTTCCTGAATGGTATTTTCATTCAAAATAGGTATCTGGGTTGACATGGTATTTTTGGTGGTTTTTTTGTACCTCCCCCCCCGCCCCTCCTCTAGAACTTAAAAAAGTATTATAGCACTTCATTATTTCCTCCATGGTTTCGGGTATATGTGTGTGTGTGTGTGTGTGTGTGTGTATAAATTAATATATTAATATTATATATTATAGAATATATTATAGAATATATTAATATTAATTATTATATATTAATATATTATTATATATTAATTATATTAATTATATATTGATTATATATTAGTAATATATTATAATACAATACTAATATAATATAATAAATATATAATTAATATAATTAATATATAATAATATATTAATATATAATAATTAATATTAATATAATCTATATATAATGTATATTATATATTAATATATATTAATATTAATAAATTTTCAATCATGGGGTGCCTGGGTGGCTCAGGTGGAAGTGTCTGGCATTTGATTTCCGCTCATGATCTCACAGTTCATGAGTTCAAATCCCATGCTGGGCTCTATGCTAATGGTGCAGAGCCTGCTTGGGATTGTCTTTCTCCCTCTCCCTGTGCCCTTCTTTGCTCATGCTCACTCTCTCAAATAAATAAATAAACTTTTTTTTAAATAAGTTTTTAGACATTTCTCCCACTAATTTTTCAGCGCACTTTCTCCTCTTCCTCCAGGAATAGTGATGAGACAAAGGGCAAATGTATTGTTTTAACTGAAATAGTCTTTGAGCCTCTGTTATTTTTTCCAGTTTATTTTTTTCTGTTTCTCCTATTGGGCAATTTCTACTCTTAAGTTTACCAGTTCTTTCCCAATACTCCTTCATTCTTCTATCTTTGAGTTTACTGAGCCTTTTCTATGTTCTGTCCATTCTGCTGTTGAGGCTCTTCACTGACTTTATTTCTCTTATTTCATTTTTTAATGCTAAAATTTCCATTTGAGTCTATGTTTTCTAACTCATTGCTAAGGCTTTTTCTTTCTTTACTGAGGCTACTTTGTATCTGTTTTTTGTTCATATTTGCTCATTGAACCATTTTTATTATGTCTGGTTTCATAGATTTGTCAGGTAATTCTAACATATATGTAATCTCAAAATTGTCATCTATTGATTGTCTTTTTACTGTAGTTTAATATCTTCCTGATTATTAATATGTTGAGTGATCGCTAATACCTTTTTTTAAAGTTTATTTTTGATAGATAAAGAGCGCAAGCTGGGGAGGGACAGAGAGAGAGACACACACACAGAATCTGTAGCAGACTCCAGGCTCCAAGCTATCAGCACAGAGCCTGACGTGGGGCTCAAACGGACCAACCTTGAGATCACGACCTTAGGCGAAGTCGGACCCTTAACCGACTGATCCACCCAGGTGTCCCGAGGGATCTTTGATTAAAACCTGATTATTTTTAGTACTGTGTTATGAGATTTGGGTTTCTATTTAAACCTGTTTTAGTTAGCTTCCTCTGACACCACACCACAAGATAAAAGGCACCTGCTGCCTCATTAATTTCAGGCAGGCCTGACAGCCCAGGTTCTTCTCCACTGAGGCAAGGCCTCATCACTCCGAGCAGGGATAGGGATTCTATTTTCCCACTAGGTCCCCACTGATACTTCCCCTACATTAGATGGCTTGAAGTTCCTTTAACTGTTCATCACACACCTTCACTGATACTAGAGCAGAAGTCTCTTTCCCACCTGACCCCAGTGCCCCACTGCACCTTCTATAATACCACTCTTCAAGATTTTTAGTTGTACTTAGTTACAGGACTAGGTAAAAGGTAAAGATCTTCCTAGAAGTGGAAGGCTACATAATTAATGCTAATAATCATTATATATCTTTTTGTTTTGTAAAGCATATAACATAGTTTGTCTGAAAGTAATATAATTCTGGGGGCGGCTGGGTGGCTCAGTCAGTTAAGCATCAGACTTTGGCTCAGGTCATGATCTCACAGTTCATGAGTTCAAGGCCCACGTTGGGCTGCTGACAGCTTGGAGCCTGGATCCTGCTTCAAATTCTGTGTCTCCCTCTCTCTTTGCCCATCCCCTACTCATGCTCTCTCTCTCTGTCTCTCTGTCTCTCTCTCTCAAAACTGAATGAGCATTTAAAAAAAATACTAATATAATTCTGACCTCACTCATCAAGATTCTCTTCTGGTCCTAATGTGGGTCCCTTATCAAGGTTTCTCATCAGATAATTTAAGAAATCAATTAGTACTCCAAGTGTATGTTTGACTCAGTATCATTCTGCTTGGGGTTTTTGCTTTTTTTTCAGATAGATAGATAGAAAGAAAGAATGAACAAAAGAAAAGAAAAGAAAAGAAAAGAAAAGAAAAGAAAAGAAAAGCCCTTGCTTCCTGCTTCTTGAGATAGATATTCCTGTTATTTTGTGTTCCTGAAATACATGGACTAAAATTAATGTCCTCTTCTGGAAAATACAGTAGTCTTCCTCCATCTTATTAGAAACTGATTCCAACATTTCTGAAGCAACTCAGAACATTTTCTTTGGAAAAAAAGTGTACCCTTATTTTGTACTTTACTTTCATCTTTCTAGCACACTCCTAATATATAACTTCTCAATATATAATTAAGCAAAATAAAGTTCTGCTTACATGTAAGGGTAATTGTCATATCTTACGAGAAAGTTGACAACTTTTTAAAAACATTGTTTCACATCTATTCCCTGTAATTGTATTTGTACATCTTTCCATTTATGTATGTTTACATATATAGTTACCTGGTCATAACATAAAGAAAAAAACATTAACCAACACATTAACAAACAAATATATCTGGGTATCTGGGTGGCTCAGTTGGTTATGAGTCTGACTCTCAATTTTAGCTCAGGTCATGATCTCATGGTTGGTGGGATCAAGCCCTGCCTTAGGCTCTGGGCTGACAGTGTGGAGCCTGCTTGGGATTCTCTCTCTCTGTCTCTCTCTGTCTCTCTCTGCCCCTCCCCTGCTCTCTCTCCCTTTCTCTAAAAATAAACATTAAAAAAAAGCAAATATAACCCAAATTAGTGGACCTTCTCAAGGGAAAAAGTAATGTCTTCTAGCTAATTAAAAATCTTAGAGTTCAATCACTGGTTGATTAGCTGGTTGTGAATAACAATCAACCCTAAAAGAGGTAGCAAGCTGTCCCCACAAGCCAGACAGGCACAAGACGTAAAACAATATAAGGTGATCCAGAAATCCTGAACATGTAGTCTTGGGACATTATTTTGCACAGAAAAAAAATAGGATGTAGAGAATTTTACTAGTCTCTAGCTATTAGTACCCTGAATAGAAACAAGCCAAAGTTAGAGGCAGCCAAGGTAAAATATCCTGTCAACAAAATAACCGTAAAGCATTATTATTTGGTCCTTGTAATGCTTAGTTGGAAATTTTTGTAAGATATTTTTCTGACCATATTCTAAAAATGTATTTTGATACCTGACAGAAATTTTGATAAGAGGATACAATGAGCTAATGCTTCTTATGCCACCAAACTTACATGCATTAGTTGTGTTTATCCCCTATAAAATTTACTAACCTTGATTTCTCATGCCCAGAACTAATATCATATAGTGCATATTACTTAGCAGTAATTTGACCAGAAATCTTAAAGTTTTCACATAATCCTGATATGCTGTGTCTCTTTTCTATTTCTAGATCTGTCAGTATATGACGAAATTTTAGTAATTGACATACAACAGCCATAATTGTTTTCTCTCTGAGGCAAGGTGTCCCAAAATTCAGAACGGATGATGAAAGAAACTAATAAAACTTACCATTGCACAAAGAGCTCAAGCATATGGAAATGTTGTAAACCTCAGTTTAGAAATATCGTTTACACCGGTGTTACCTTTGAATTTCAGTATTGGCAGACTTCAAATATACTTTGTGTCCTCTTTCTCTATATTTACTTACACACACTTAATAAAAAATTATTTTCCTCTGTGCAAAAGATACATATCTGTTTTCCAAGTCAGTGCATTTCTTGATCTCTTATAGCCTTTTTTTGTTACCCAGGGAATATTTGAGTAAAACTGTTGACTGGTACTTTCATTGCTCTGATGGTGTGAAATGTCACACAAATTCTTAGTATGTGAAATCTTTGTTCTCAAGAGGTTTGTGTCCTTTCTCCTTAACACTGAGACTGGAAAATTTCTCTAAGACAGATCCATACCACATACAACTAAACTGAGCTTCTAGCAACTTCTACCATGTGATCATCTTTAGTAAAATTAGTAAAAGAAAAGCATTTTTAAAAAATAGAGAGAGAGAGAGTATTCAGGAATACCCTGTGAGCAGCAACACTTGTGAAGCTATTGCTTGTGAAGGGTAAATTTTCACATTTCAAAAATAGCTACAAGTGTAGAAGAGAGGGGACTTCTCACTCATCTCCTAAATGTATCTAATTTCTTAGTATCACAAAATCAATTCTAATCCACCCGTATGTTGCTGCTGTACATGATGCTTCTGTTCAGAGTCCTCTCTGTTTTTCGTTTACATATAGAATAGAAGCCTAAACAACAGACTGATGCCAAATTATGGCATGTGTACCAAAGGAGCCACTGCAAACCAAAACCTGCTCAAGTTTAGGAAAAAGAGCAGGAATCAGTTTTCGACAACGAATTTGTAAATGAATTATGCCATCTGCGCTTTTTGCTTTCCTTCACACAGGTTGCTCCCTGGGGGCAGGAGACAGCAGAGAGCAGATGAAAAGATAGGAACAGACTTTAGTAACATTGTTATATTGAGATTGTAGCTGATATGTGTGTGGCGTTTGTCACTCCACTCCAAACCACTTCTTTCTCTCAGTGTAGGATCTCAGAAAGATTCAAAAAGATTCAAAGAGCCAGTGTGGGACAGAACAACACTTACCAAATTAATGTTGTACAAACTCCGAATGTGTTGCCATCTAGCTTTGTGATTTTTATCTGGGGACTTAGTTCCTTCTTATTTAAAATAAACTCTCTCAGTGGTTATCAGTTTTATTCCCCCAGCTCCTTGCTCTAAACACAACCAAACTACAGAGCAGAATTCCATTAATAACTTATAGGACAAAAGTGACTTTATAGTGGAAAGAGGATGACAAGGCCCTACTTCTCTGGTCCAAATGTCTCCCTTCTCCAAGCTGATAATCACTGGGTTAATTGCACCCCTGTCTAATGTAACAAAACAAGAACCAACCAACCAACCAACCAAATAAATAAATAAAACTAACAAAGCCAACTCTAATACTGAGATTTATAAAACAGGCATTTTTTTTCATCTGTGGAAGGGATCTTTGAATCTTAGATATCATTCATTCCAATATCCTAATTTTATAGGTTAATAAATTGAGACCATAAAAGCCAGAACCATGTGAACAAAAAATGACTTGTAACTAAAATTGAATTCCTTGTCATCAACATATTTTCTTGTTTTATATTGATGTATTTTTATGAATAATCACCAACATTTAGAGTTTTAAGGAAACATTAAAATTAACTTCTGCATATGTTTAGTCCGACACACCTGTATATTTCATATTCAACATGTATAAAGCTCTAACTGCGTGCATTATTTGGACTGAATTCTCTAAGCATTAACTTCTCCCCTATGATCCTACAGCCATATGCTGAAGGGCAAGTCAGACACACCTGGGGAAAGCCCACCTCGAACTCATTTTAGCACACCTGCTTGGCTCTTTCTACTTATATGCCCTGTATTCCTGCTGACTGCAATTTCACTAATCCTCTGACCTCATAAAGACTGCCAGGGGCTGGCGTGCGTGAGCAGCATGAAATCAAATGTGCCATATTGTTTAGCATCTGCTCCTAACTCCCCACGAAGTTTTCCTCGCAAACGGCAAAGTGCTGTCAGCTTCAATCAGCTCAGTAGAGAACTCCACTCAGATGCATTAGCCTTCGTCTAGGATTACTCTTCAGGTGACCAGGCCTACATACGAGGCATTAAATATACAATGCAGATATTTAATGTTAATATGCCCATATTACCAAAAGAAAAATCCCCTTGCTTTTACCCTAATATTTCTACGTGTCTCCTGAGGTGTGCGCGTTAAACGTGCCTCCTGGGAGGAATGGAACAATTTTAGCAACTATTGTAGGTCTATCTTTCTTCTAGAAATGCTTTGCTTGAAGCTTTTGACTTTCACTCCTCGAGCATTCCCTTAGTCTCATCTTCACTGCAGACAATAATAACATTTAAACGTACCAATGCCCCTTTGCAGAAACATGTTTTCAAAATTTGCAGTGTGCATGGAAATTGGATCTTTTCAGTTTCCTATCAGGAATAGTAATTAAAGAAAAATTACTTTATAAACTAGGAATGCATAAGTGCTGCATAATAGGCAATGCCTGGTTTTAGGCATTCTACCCCATAAACACATTTAAATATTTAAACATCCTTAATCTGCCAAACGCTTAACCTGAAAGATTCTAAACAAGTATCTTCACCTTTCTCAGTAGACAAAAACATTCATTTGCATAATATGCTATTATAGATAATCATGTGAACTCTCATAAAAACAACATGCCTATTCTAAACATATCTAAGAAAAAAATAATTGTGAAGATAAAAGAAACTGTATTTTATTAACCTAAAACACAGTACTGCCTTTTCTTCTAATTGGTCCCCAAATATCAGTAATCTAATATATATTATTTGTTTAGAACTTATGACTCCTCACAGATCACTCAATGAATTAATAACTATTATTTCTAATTTCAACTTTTATGTACTGTCAAAAAAATTGACTCTGAGCACGTTTCTATTTGTTAACAGTTTAAGTCAAACTGATCAAATATTTTTGAGCATTCTGGCCCTTCACACTCACATTTCAGAGCACTCTGGAATGTCCAGAATTTAGCAGATATCATTTAAATGTATCAGATACAGAAGACCCATGACTTCCCTGAAGGGACAAGGAGGTTGACATATAACTGTACTATTGTGTGCTCACCACTGAATTTTTAGTAGCGAATATGAGTCATCAAAAATAGTTGAACTACTTTGAAACTATGTTAAAATGTGTCCATCGAGAATATTTTTAGTAGGACTTGAATGGCAATAACACTGTTAAGAGTATGCGCTTCTGTGGAAAAATCAATTTCTTTGACCATAATGGATAATGAAGATCTACTACATATGTATAGATGTGACCTATCTAAAAACCACAGTAGTGAGGACTCTAGTGGCTCCCAAGAATACAAGAATCCTGAAACAACCCTGACTTATGGAGAGGATGCAAAGATTGGGCACAAAGAGAAAGAGAAGGAATCTAATGTATGTCAATTAATAGATGATCTTCTCTTTTCGTTTACTTCCCAATCCCAAATATTGTCTCCCTTCTTAGTAGTTTACTTCCTTTCTTACACTCTAATCACATCCAAAACATCTAACCACCATAATTTATGGCTACTAGATTGAATGGGTCTATCTACTAGCTTCCTTAATGCAATTAATAATATCTTATGTGAGGAAGCTTAAGGCTAAATAATCTTAGAAGGTAGAAGGTATTAGAATCCCTGAGGAAGAGCTTACTAGGCCCTATGAAACCAGCCCTATGTGAATAAATATCACAATTAAAACTCCAGCATAAAACTTGATTTAAAGTACAGTAAATTTTACCACACAAATAAACAAATACAGAAGCAACTGATTTTCAATAAAAAATATTTTCCTCTAGAAAAGAGTATATGCCACAAATCTTCCCAGGTAAGTTTTAGTTAAAATTTAAGGAATACTTTGAAAATATTGTGGAAATAGCTTAATGGCACTATATAAGGTTCCTGGAGACCCTTATGTGCCTGAGTATCCAAGGTACAGCACTAAAAGTCACAGCAGTATCCAGATGATGGAGAAGAACATTATTTCTGCCTCAGAATTAAAAAAAATCTACTACAAGAGTATATTTATTTTTTAGCAACAGAATGGTGCTAGAATAAACACCCAAGTAAAGCTAACTGGATTATTAGCAGTTTTTGGTAGATAGTTACGTAGAGAATGAACACCAACAGAGTAATCACCTCTTACTTCAATAACTATGCCAACTCAGGGGGTGAATGACACAGACCTTGAATTGGCTGAGAATTTTAAAACTGCGGCATTTTGAAAGAAGAATCTGAAATGAAAGAAGAGTTAATAGTTGTTAAACTTCGGGAAAGCAAGCAGAAGAGCATCCCCTCCATTAAAAAAAAATGGTAATGTAGAAAAATACAAGGGAAAACCAGTCACAGACTGACTTACAGTGCAAATTTGTAGTGTGTGTGTGTGTGTGTGTGTGTGTGTGTGTGTGTGTAGTGTAGTGTTTGCATTCGGTATAATAGAAGACAAAGACCAAACTATTCCCCTTAAATTGACTTCAAGAGCGTGGAGTAAATTCGGATTCATTAACGATAATTTTAACAATATAATTCTCTCTTTCTTTAGCTCGTAGTTTCTCTCCAATGTCAGACAATGTAATTTCAAAAATAGCTCAATTTACAGTTTTGGAGGACTGCTAGTTCCCAGAGCAAGCAGTCCAAAGAAATAAATGATACAATGCATTACTCTCTCTTCAAGATAGTATTTGTGTATATCTAGTGCATCCTGGTAAAGTTTGAAAGCCAAATGATTATTACATCTAAATAACCACACTAAAAAGTAAATCATAACTTATTTTGTTTTTTTAAATTTTTTTTTTCAACGTTTTTTATTTATTTTTGGGACAGAGAGAGACAGAACATGAACGGGGGAGGGGCAGAGAGAGAGGGAGACACAGAATCGGAAACAGGCTCCAGGCTCCGAGCCATCAGCCCAGAGCCTGACGCGGGGCTCGAACTCACAGACCGCGAGATCGTGACCTGGCTGAAGTCGGACGCCCAACCAACTGCGCCACCCAGGCGCCCCAATCATAACTTATTTTGGATTAATTAAAATATTAATGAGGATCTTGGGGTGCCTGAGTGGCTCAGTCAGTTAAGTGTCTGACTCCTGTTCTCGGCTCAGGTCATGATTTCACGGTTAGTGAAACTGAGTCCCATGAGGGGCTCTGTACTGACAGTGGGGAGCATGCTTGGAATTCCCCATCTCCCTCTCTCTCTGCCCCTCGTCCACTTGCACATGTGCGCTCTCTCTCAAAATAAATAAATAAACACTAAAAAAATTGGTGAGGATACTATTTTTTAGAGTTTATTTAACACAAAATTATGGTTTATTACTGATTCAATCAATAAGGTCAATCCGTTTTTTTCTTCTAATTTCTATGCTTGTAAGTAACAGGTAGGAGAAATAAATTTAAAATGTCCTCAAATGAGACAGTTAATTTATAAATACAAACTGGATTTAGTTATCTCTTCAAAAAACTCATGACGACATAATTTTGTATCTCTCTATATGCCAAAATTGAAGGAAGATAGAACATGGAAAGTATTCCAACCCAGGGATCAGTTAGACTCATTCAGGTATCTAAATGTACTGCTTTATTAATCACTATACATTTTTCTCCCTTTACACTATGGTTTTTATAGTTCACAGAAGATGCTTAACCACATTCATCAATATTAATTAACCACATTAATCAAAAATATATCTCCTCTATGAATAATAATAACTTTTGACTTAATTTGAATGGCTCTCAGAAAAGTTCCAGAAGAATTTCTGTGCAGTATATGGCTACACGGCCCTTGATTTTTCAAGTTCTCACTGTGACTGTTACACCAAAAGGACATCATTTCAGCAGAGTTCATGAAAAGAAAAATGAAAGCCAGTACAAAGGAGAAAGGGCAGTTGAGAAGTAGTAGGAGGACGCGGGTCATATAAGCAAGGCTGGCGAGACACGGCTTATTCTGTCAGGAGTTGGTGTTCAGCACAGTCTACCCATGAGCACTGAGAGCAGCAAACCGAATAATGCAGTGAGACTACCACGAGCCGGGCTAAACGGATGCAGACACATGCTGAGTACCTCAGGCCACTAGTGTCGCAAACCACAGTTGAGATGTCAAGACCAGAGAGGTCTTGAAATGCCAGATGAAAGCTCCAGATTCGAGGTAGCTGGAACTACCAAGGAACAGAGAATACCTGTTGGCTGAGTTGAACAAAGCAGGGGCATAGAGAGAAGCAGGGATAATTAGGGGCCTACAATAAGATGGAGTAGAAACTGCTTTCTAGAGCTGTTTTATTTCGGACTGTCAAATGCTCTTGACTTTTTAATATTTGAGATGAGATGAGTGACTTTTTCCTTGTACTTAAAACTTCTTAAGTGGAACAACCATGCATTCTGTTTTTAGAACGGTTATCTTGCCTCAGTTGCCTTCCTTCCTTCGTTCTTCCTTTCTTCATCCAACCAAAAAGTAAATATTTATTGATCATTTGATACATGCGGGGTATTTTGCAGTAATGGGGAAGGAAACACGAAAGAGTTTTATTTCTGAGGTACTCATTGTTTTATACAGGAGATAGGTAAGCAAAGAGCTAATTATTGTACACACGAGGGAGCAGAAGACTCTATCTAAAATTGACCACTGTTGGGGCGCCTGGGTGGCTCAGTTGGTTAAGCGGCCGACTTCGGCTCAGGTCATGATCTCACGGTCCGTGAGTTCGAGCCCCACGTCAGGCTCTGTGCTGACAGCTCAGAGCCTGGAGCCTGTTTCGGATTCTGTGTCTCCCTCTCTCTGACCCTCCCTCGTTCATGCTCGGTCTCTCTCTGTCTCAAAAATAAATAAACATTTAAAAAAATAAATAAATAAATAAATAAATAAATAAAATTGACCACTGTTATGCCTTTTCCAATATCCAGTGAATATGACAGAACACTGAATATTTTAGGCTGATATTACTGATAGCCATTGCAATTCTGAAATATTTTCTCGGGCCATCTACCACGGTACATTCTTATGACTAAACAGAGGGGAATTTAGCTGCTAAGATCAACAAAACTGTTCTTAGTTATTTTATACTTAAAGTTAAATTAATAAAGTGAGACTAGCATATCATATTTCTTCAGAAAAGCCTTTGAGACCTCTAGGTTTGCTCAGCGATACTCTGTGATTTGTGTTAGAGTTCAGGATCCAAACCGTATCCTGGAATTTTACCCAATCTTAGGCATCTGCCTGTGCACTGACTGTGGTGCTGGTGGCTACACACTGAAACAAGCGAGTCACTTAAAGTGATATAAACAGTTTCTTTAGGGCTAAATGATATCATTAAAATACATTATTTAAATTTGATTATTTAAATTTCAGTATGATACATTCCAAGTGTTCTGCCTGAACAAAAAGAAAACACCTTTTTTTTTTTTTAATTTGAAGCAATCTACACAGGTTGAAAGAAAGTTTAATAGATTTCAGCGAATCAGAACAAAAATTTGTTTTCTTTCTCCTAAAAAACTACTACGTAATTAGTTATGCATCTAATAATAATTTTAGTAAAGTCAATGCAGTGGGTCATAGTAGGAAAAATAATTCATCTGGTAGAAAAATGGATCATGGTTATCATTTGATTAGCAATGACATTCTCTACTGTATTCCCTCTCCACATGAGTTGCAATTAAAATTATTCCTTCTACCAAAAATTAGTACTTAAATAGGAAGGAAAGAAATCCTACTACAACTAAGTTTGTTTTGAAGTGTCATGTACTGATAATTTTTTTTCTGAAAAGGAAAATACAATCCATTAGGATTTTAAAACTCACTTATTTTTCCTTTATAAAAAAATAGTTGAGTTAACACACAATGTTACATTAGTTTCAGGTATACAACATAATGATTCAACAAGTTTATATGTTATGCTGTTTTCACCACAAGCGTAGCTACCCTCTGTCACCATACAACGCTATCACAATACCATTGACTATGTTCCCTGTGTCGTACCTTCATTCCTGTGACTCATTCATTCCATAACTGGAAGCCTGTATCTCCCACTCCTCTTCACCCATTTTGCCCATCCCTTTCCACCCACCCTCCCCTCTGGCAACTGTCAGTTTTTTCCCTGTATTTATAGGTGTGTTTTGGCTCTTTGTTTATTCATTTGTTTTCTGTTTTAGATTTCACATATAGGTGAAATCATATAGTATTTGTTTTTCTGTGTCCAACTTAGTTTTTTGTTAATAAATATGGAGAACAAACTGAGGGTTGCTGGAGGGGTTGTGGGAGGGGGGGATGGGCTAAATGGGTAAGGGGCATTAAGGAATCTACTCCTGAAATCATTGTTTCACTATATCCTAACTAATTTGGATGTGAATTTTAAAAAATAAAAAATAAAATTAAAAAAAATAATATCAAAAAATAATAATAATAAAAAAATAAATATCATCAGATAATTTAATGTTTTCAGGATTACTCCATATTTCTTTAAAAAAGGTCTACAATGATAATGAAATTTCAAGATTCTTCTGGGTATATTTCCTTTAAGGGATGGTCTAGAGATATAAAGAAATGCAATGCAAATGGATTAGATAAAATTATGATAATCTTGGGGGAAGAAAAATTCTTGAAGATTTTCGAAGAGTAACCAGTAAAATGGTTATTAAGATATGATAACTGGCAGATGCTGAGTGAGGGGTATATGAAGATCCTAAAATATTTTTTACTAATTCCTGTGAGTTTTAAACTATTTCAATATAAAAAGTTACAATAAGAAGAATGAATAGTAGAAAATAATTTTGACACATATCAGCTAAAAATGAACAAAACTGGAAAAATACAGTTGAACCTCAGTATTGATTCTCATTATCATAAAAAACTCTGTGTCAAAATATCTCACCAGTTCTGCAATTGATCCATTGTATAATTGTGAAAAATATGATATATATGACTGGATTCTGTTTTTCTTGTTGAAATTATACACTTATTGAAAGGTACATTTCCATGCAAGACCTAGTGTCATATAAATTACCAACCAGAGTATCAATTCATCACATATGTCAATAAGAAAATATGTCCATGCATTAAGTATTAAAATCATTAAATTATGCTCAAATTAGCTATGAAGTCAGAAAAAGTGACTTAATAATTTAATAACTTAAGTCAGAAAATAATATTATGAAGGATCCTTCTGTGTTATAATGTAAACATATAAAATGCATTAGTATCAAATACTGTCTAAATCTGATCTAAAAGTAAGGATCTGCTATTTGAAGATAAGATTTACATCTATTTCCTTAAGGTCCCCATTGAATATAGCCAGCTCCCTGACATACAGTGGTCACTTTATTTCAAGTTTCTGAGTGAATGAGTGAAATTTCGAAAAAATTGTTTCTATGATTCAAGCAAGTTAAAAATTTCTAGAAGATCTGAACTGATGATTTTTTGTTTTGGGTAAAAAATTATTATAAGAAACAAAAGCCTTTAAAATCATTCCTGTTGCTTAGCATAATACACTTTTGCTACATCCATGTCATGGCAAATGGCAAGATTTCATTCTTTTTGATGCCTGAGTAACATTCCATTATATATATAAATTCCATTGCATATATTCTATTGTAATATTCCATTATATATACAAATTACCACATCTTTATCCACTCTTCGTCAATGGACATTTGGGCTCTTCCCATAATTTGGCTATTGTAAGCTGCTATAAACATCGGGTGTACATGCCTCTTCAAATCAGTATTTTTGTATCCTTTGGGTAAATACCTAGTAGCACAATTTCTGGGTCAGAAGGTAGTTCTATCTTTAACTTTTTGGGAACCTCCACACTGTTTTCCACTGTGGCTGTACCAGTTTGCATTCCCACCAACAGTGTAAAAGTGTATTATGCTCAGGGAAATCATTCAATCAGAGAAAGACAAATACCAAATGATTTCACTTATATGTGGATTTTAAGAAACAAAACAGATGAACACAGGGAAAGGTTAAAAAAAGGGGGGGAGCAAGCCATTAGAGCAAAGCAATGACTCATAAAGCATGTCAGTTACTGGGAAGCTATAGAAAATTATGATGTAGTTCCTAGGTCAAAATCCTGTAAAAGTAGATTTAAAATATCCTGTTAGCATTGTAAAGGTAGGCAGTGGTCTTCCTCAACACTGGGATCATTGATTGGGCAATGATTGAAAATTGTAATGTGTGCCTCTTTATTAGGTATCAATAACTAAAGGTTAATAAAACTGACTGAGCAGCTATTTGCCAAACACTAGGAGAGAAATCCTTTCAAGCAATACTTTACTTAGTACTTATTGAGAGTTCACAACAATTCTCTTTGGTAGATATTATCAGCTACATTTAACAAGACATAACTAGAACTCACAGAGGCTAACTAACCTGCTTACCGTTACATTTGTACTTTGTTGTCAAAACAAAATTTGGAGTCAGATCTGTTTCTTCAGGCCCAGACTCTAAAGCAGCTCCCTAAAAAAAGCATTTGGAGGTAGAGAATGCTTCAAAGAAGATATCCTGGCCAAACTACCCTATCAGAGAAACCAAAGGTGTTCATACTCAGCATCTAAACATCATGAGAATGTATCTGGCGAAGCGTATGTAGAACGTGAGCTCATAAGCTGTAGGGAAGATTGGTAATCATTACTCTAAGGTTCCTCCTTCTTTGACCTTTGGTCATTAGCTTTCTTTCTAAATTTCACATTTTGCAACAAAATGCTATACCCTGATGCTTTGCTCATTGCTTATCTGCTCACTTGAACTGGGGAAGAAATACACACTTCTAGAAAAAGAATAAGTCAATGGAGAAGTTAAGAGAGTATGAGCAGAAGACTTCTCATTCATTCATTCCACACACATTTATTCAGCTCCTATTCTAATCAGTCCAAATTAAATAACATTCGGCATTTTTAATCCACTATTAAAATAAAGATATTAGTTTCATCCACTTGATCAAGAACATAGTATTTATAACATAAAAATGAAACTCATGGATCCATGGAGCAAAAAAATGTACAAACACAAAATAGACAGTACATGGTTCCTTTTGTTATAATGTGTGATTATAGACAAAATATTTTTATAATGTGTGATTATATACCAAATATTTTTTAAATGATCTATATACAATTCAGAGGTTGAAAACTTCTAGTCATTTTCTACTTTATTGTAAGTGTGTTAAAAATGATATTCTGTTATCTCTTTATTTTAATTGACTTTTAAGTTGATTTTTATCACAGTAATGTTGATTATTAATTTACCATCAATGTTTGCTGTCCCTGAGCTGCCCTTTGGATAATTCAATTTAATAATAAGTTGAAGAGTACAAAAAACAATTTAAAAAAAAACACAGGGATATTTATTGTATTAATATCCTTGATTACAAAAGTACCAAATAATTATAGTATGAATCTTTAAAACCTATCATGTTTTTGTTTAATTTATGAATTGTCAAGCACCAATCGCTAGTTATTCTAAAACTAGAATACACAGGTATGGATTAAACTAAAATGATAATAACTGTAAATTGATTCTAGAGTTCCTTAGAAGTCCAAACTGAACATTAACACAGTAAAAATAATTTTATTCTATTGTTGTTTTCTGAAAACTAAAAAAAAAAACAATGATAAGGATGGAATGAAATCTAATAAGTGTATCTGGGAAAATAGCCTTTAGGGCAGTTATTAGTAATTAGGGCAGTGTGTTTGAGAATAGTCTCTTAATTTATGTAAAGATAAAAATATCTTTAATTCCAAATGCAAAGCTAAATTGGACTAGTCAAAGATACCAAACCCTAGAATAATTCTACAATAAATCCTAAGACACAAGGCAGGGCCTATTACACATTTGCTCAATGTCAGAATACTAGGAAAAGTTTCAACAGCCAAGAAATAGTCAAATTTCAGATGCCCCCCTCAATTTGGTAGCAAAAATAACAAACCCATTTTTTAAAGATATTAAATAATTTTCCAGTGTTTCAGGATACACTTTATGTGGAAACAGCACCTTAACAACAACAACAACAACAACAACAACAAAAACAAAAACCTGAAATATCTGACAATGCTGTTACTATCTGGCCAAATGCCAAATTTCTGGAATGTTCATTCCAAAACAGTCTGGAATAAAATTTATACAAGAATCAGAAAATATTAACACAGTGCTAAACCAGTAGAGTTGAATCTGAATCTCTATTCCACATTAATAATTTCTTCCTAACTGACCAATACCTCTTTGTCAGGCTTTGCTTTATGCTGTATTGTGTCTTATAGACCGCAATTAACCTAGGGGTAATCAGGGATCATTCCAACATTAGAAACCAAACTGAAGTAAAGTCAACTCCAGATAAAGTAGGAAAAAAAAGACAGGAAATAGCACAGAAACCATCAGCACTCTAGGATGACTTTGGTTTGGGTCTTTGCCATACTGCACTGATACTACTCTGATCATGGGATGTGCTCTCTTAATGTCCTCAAGGGTAGGAACTGATCTTATTAATTCTGATATTCTTTTACCTAACCTTGTATGTAACACATAGCAGGCTTGCAATAAATATTTATGAAGAGGTGAACAATTTTATAACAGAACACTTGAGATACAGCCACACTACTCACTGAAGGATTAGATAGATTTCAAAAGTTATTACTGTTGTTCTTGTACCCTGGATTTGACTCTTTTTAATTAAATCTACTGTGTTTCTTTTGAGATTGGTGCACGTATGTTCATGCATGTGTGTGCACTTTATTACAGCCTAATGTACAAAAGCAATGATTTGAAACACTAGGCGAAGATATTTTATTTTTTTTTAATTTAATTATTTTTATTTTAGAGAGAGGGAGAGAGTGAGAGTAGAGGAGAGGGAGAGAAAAAGAGAGAGAGAGGGAGAGAATCTCAAGCAAGCTCTACACACAGCACAGAGCCCCACATGTGGCTTGATCCCACGACCGTGAGATCATGACCTGAGCCAAAATCAAGTGTCATATGCTCATCTGACTGAGCCACCCAGGTGCCCCCAAAGATACTTTTAAAACTTAGTTTACTTCAAATATAAAAAGTTCTAAGGTTTTATGTATTTTTAAAATATTGATAATATCCTATTATGTATCAATACTTTACCAATCTGTATGGATGTTCTTTTGTGACGATGTATCTGAGCAATATCGCATTCATAAATTATGATTTTTGTAACTATTGAGAAATTGGACATTGGGTAGAAATGTCTGCTGATGTAAATTTTAAAATTTGCATTTATAATTTTTAAAATTATGGAAATGATAATTGAAAATACAGCAATATTTTAAATTATAGTTATAAATATGTTGACCTTCCCTACAATACATAATAGTAGCTAGATATTCATTTTATGCTTTCACATGTGTAAATTAGTGTTTATGTCCATTCTTGAGAAATCTAAAAAACATCCTTGGAAAATTCTTTGCCACTTTATTTCTGGCTAAAGGGGCACAGACACAATCTACATCAAGAAGAAATATGGCAGAGTATATAAGGCTTAAATAATTAGTTTGACAGTAAGACAATTATTTTTCATACCCTCCATGAAAATAATTCAGTTATATATTGTTGTGCATATATGCACAACTTATATGTTAAAGGCAGAATATGTGAGTTTACCATCAAAGAGATCTATATTCTAAACACATTCTATTGCTAAAAATATATTACAGTATAAGTGGCTTGAGAAAAAGGTAATGGCTTTTCAGAAAAGGTTAATAAATAATGTAAGAACCAAGTTCTATTTCACTTATAGACTTTTTTCTTTCCTTTTTTTTTAGACTCATAGAATATAAGAAGCACTTTCTTATTTGGGTAAAAGAGTTGACTTCAATCTACTGACCCCAAATCTCTTGACTGCAGTGAAGTCTTCCTGATTCCTACTCCCTTATGCATTTGCATCTAGCCACTTAGTATCACTAGTATTTTTGGTCATTTGAATTTACATGAAAGGAAACTAAGATTCAGAAAAGTTTAGCATCATGTCAAATATCTTAGACATATCAAGGCCAGTTAAAGAACTCCGGGCACCTGATTACAAAGCTGATGCTTTTAACCAGTTGGCAATACTGTGCACAGAAATGTCTTAGCTTCCAAGATTTACTGATTCCCAGACTGAACATATTAACTTATCTGAAAGAAGACTGGGTCTTTCAGAAAGTACTGTGCCCTGCTATGAAAATGCAGAGAAGAGAAAGCCCAGAGGAAAATTTTGGCAACACGGATCCACATGGGGGAATATTAGTCTAGTTGCAAATGTTTCAGGTAATTTTATCCTAACGACTTAAACAGTGAATTAATTTTACTCCTCTAGAGTAGATCCTATGGTCATTATATAACATTTTGAGTATTATTTGCCTATTTGCCTACCGAGAGAAACAGCAGTAGACACTGACTCTTCCGGGACAAAAGACAGTTGTATTTGTCACCTGTTAATAAGTCTGCATTTCGAGTTTAAGCATCAAGGGCATAAGACAGTGAATGTGAGTTTAATATTGAATAACAGATTGCCTCTAGGTCTGATAAAAAGTCAGTTTTCTAAGCTTGCAAGGCTGAAGCCCATATCTTAGACTAAGGTAAACTCATGAAGTCCCAAATAGTATTGTGTGAGAAAACTAAAGACGCATCCAAACATTTTTTACCCTATGTAGGTGCAACAGATGTAGACATGCACTATGACATAACACATAGAAAGAATCTAAGGAGGTTTGGTTTTGTGTCTATATAAAGTTTCTCTTCTAATAATCCACAAAGCCTCGTGACTCAATACCTGGGTTTACAATTAATGTTAATGATCAAATGGTTGTTTGTAGGCAACATCCAAGTGACAAAAGACATACTGTTGCTATTAATGATTTCAGTATTTTTCAAAGCCCCTAAATTTATTATCTTAACATTCAAATATATGATAATCTGTCACTTCTAGCTGCAAAAATCAGATTTCATGTGAAAAGTGATTAGAATGTAATGTTTTGATTTGATAATCTGTATACAATCTGCCCACAAAGCATTTATGAGAGCAATTCTAATTTGTTGTGATTGTTACCAATAAGCAGCTGACAGTGCTCCTCATTAAGACTCTCAGTTCATTCTTGGGACAGAAGTTTTTAACCTCCAAGCGTTATATTTACATCAGAAGAGTTGATTTTATTACCAAAATAAGAAAAAAAGAAGTCTCTGAATTCAGGTTGAATAGGACCCATTTAGATTACCTTAAGAAGTAGAAACATTTAGCCAAGTTGCCTTCATAATTTTAGGGCTTTTTTGGTAAATATTTCTATTTCTAATTCCATTTACTCCTAGGCACCAAAGTATTAAAGTATGTTATAGTTAGAAAAGTTATGTATCAAATTGCCTTTCCAGTTAAATGTAATCATTACTATTACCTCCCTACTCTGCTACTCTGTTGTATTGTATTGTATTGTATTGTATTGTATTGTATTGTATTGTATTTATTTGTCTTATTTTTTGACCTTCAGCTCTTGTTTTCCACATGGACAGCTTTTGATTGTGTGGTACCTTACTGAGGATATGGGTTATGCATCAAATTTGGACTACTTGCATATTTGAAGCTTTTTAATTTTTTTGAATAAATTCTGTGCCTTATTAGATCTATAAAACCAATAAAGCCAGTAAAATTTACTGAAATACAGGGAACATATTGAAATTTTAGCTTATGAAAGTGAGTATGTCCAAAGAATAATTATAGAATATGCAATGTTACACTCTGGAAAAAAAAAATCCCAATTATCTACTTTGAAAGTTCATGTGTTTTCCACCAACAATTGGAAAGAAGTATCTTTTCCCTCCCACCTACAAGTAGCCTAGTGGTAGATAATGTCAAACTCCTTAGACACTGAGTAGCTCTGAGTAAACAATGTCTATACAGAACTAATTCCTAGCCACAGAACTTTTCTACATAAGTGTAAATGAAGGCATGGTGATACTCTTTTTATGCATCCAAAGAATCTGTTTTTTTGTTTGGTTGTTATTTTTAATAATGACTCTGAAATAAGGTGCTGGTACCTTTTTTTCTCTCAGCAAAGTTAATCATATACCACTCAAATTAATAAACTTTACCAACTCATTTGATCCATTAGGCACTCAGAAGCTCACATGCCAGTTTGTAAACTGATACTGTGCTGGTTCTTTAAATACAAATGTCATTGTTGCTTTATGTAAAGACCTATAACAAAACTCTAGACTTTCTTTGTTTTTTGGTTTTGGTTTTGTTTTGGATTTTTTCTTTTTTCTTTTTTTTTTTTTTTTTTTTTTGGTTTATGAATTTCATGGACAGCCATTTCTCCGCATTTACATTTACATAAAGTATGTGTTGTGGGCACACAGTGTGTAAGTTGGAAAAAAATCAAAAGGAGCACAAGGGAAGTCTGGAGAATGGCCCATCCTTTTGTTTTCTAAAACAAATCCCTTTACAACAGCTTTGTGAAGCTGTGGACACAGGCTAGCTGACATAAATGCATTTTTAAACATGCAGATTTGAAACATCTAGTTAAATATTCATTAAGATGATTGAAAGGAATAAAAACAATGGATAAATGGCAAATGGACAGCATAAGTTGTGTGTGTATATGTGTGTGCATGAAATAGAAAAAAAAAAGAAAGAGTTTGATGGAAAGGGGATACTTTTTGAAAGAACAGAATATTATAGATAACAGTAGAAGATCATAGAATAAATGAAGAGATAGAATGTTAAAGTTGCCAGAACATATCCTTTTCGAAGGTCTGATTGCTCAAATACTCTGGATATGGAATAAGATAAAGCAACCAGCTCACATTTTCAACTTTTGCTTGCACCTCTTTCCAAAAGAGATTTTTGAAGTGTTATATGATAAAAATTTAGACATTAAGACACAGATATGACAAAATGTTTTCTGTATTTTCCGAGTTAAACTTCTTCATGAGTGCCAATATCTATTGATGATACTGAGATGGAAGAGAGTGAAGAAAGGTAAAGAACCTATGCTTTCAATTAAAGTCATTTTGGTTTTCCAGTTTAAACAGGCTTAGGTGAGATCAGGAATATTCAGTCCATTCATAGTTCAACTTTGTATCAAAGCTATTTCTTGGGATGGTATGTGGTCTCCCTCAAGGAGAGCTGAAGTGGCCATATATAGAGTTTGGGATAGAGGGCCTGCCATGTATTTACCGATAGTTTTGGTACCTCTTGTTCCTTTCTGGCCCACCATCATCAGGCCACTGCTCTGCCTTGTTTCTGCATGTCCTATTGGCATCAGATACCAAACTTCATTCTTGGTGAACTGCAAGTTGTGATTCTGGCACAAGCCAGGCAGTGCTAATTGCTTCTACTGCTGACACACTTCCAACACAGCTCCCACAGATCTTTTGAGTCCCAAGCAATACTCATGATCCACCTAAGGATGTCTACTCTGCAAGCCCTGCACTAGGGCTGCCTCATCTGTGGAATGAGAAGTCCAGTGGAAGCCATATACACTCTCATCATGCTAATTTCCCTTCTGTAGGGAGCCTACAAGAACTCCTAGATTTCTTCAAGATCACACAATTGTTCAGGGGGATTTAGAGGAGTATCTTTATATATTCCTCTTTAAACACGTCAATAATGAAGAGGTAGGAAACCTATCACTGGTTTTCAGCTGTTTCCTCAATATAGATGGGATTTCAATAGTCTGTCTTCCAGTTCTGAACCCATGACAAGGATCAGAAGTAAAATACTTTTTTGTGAGTTCAAGTTCTAAATCTTGATTACCTAGCACTTAAAAAAAAGAGTTTGAGTGTAAGCAAAAAGAAAATGCTTGGTTTGGGTTGGGCTAGCAGGAGTTGATGCTTTTAGTCGTGTGTATTTGCATAGGAAGGTGAGAAGACCATCTACTGAGGAGGAAGTCATTAAATAATATGGATCGGTGGGCATTTTAAAACTCGAGCCATCTGGTCTTTTAAAAAAATGGATTAAAAATAGCCACTTTAGGAATATCGAGTGTTTTTATATATAAAAAGGAAGATACCCATTAGACCAAATGAGATGCTTCTTATTCTATATGTGCATAGCCTTTGACAGTAATTTCTTAGCAATGCCTAGGATATGTGAGGTTTCCTCTTTGGTAATGGTCACTGACCCGCTTATGTGATGCAGAAGGAATCACTTATTAACACAAAATGTGTTAGCATTGGATGAACTAGAGCTTTGACTGTGAGAAATAAAGACATATTTTTTAAAAAATATCTAAGAACCTTAGCATCTGAATTTCTCTTGCTAACTTTTCTTTCACTTTTTGAGCCCTCTTCTCAGAACTTGTAGAACTCTCTTTACCTTCTTTCTGCCCTGCAGAAATCTGTTACACAATTTTTTTAATGTTTGTTTATTTTTGAGAGAGAGAGCATGCGCGTGGGCAAGCTAGTGGGGGAGGGGCAGAGAGGGAGGGAGACAGAGAATCCAAAGTGAGCTCCTACACTGACAGCAGAGAGAGCCTAATGCGGGGCTGGAAGTCACAAGCTGCCAGATCATGACCTGAGTGGAAGTTGGGCACTTAACCAACTGAGCCGCCCAGATGCTCAGTTGTTTTTCACCATACATTATTGACAGGATCAGTGAATAAGAGACAATATATATCAATTATGTCAAATGAGAAATCAAACATTACTTTGAATTTGAACATATTCAACTGTGTCTCTAAAGAGTTGCATCATTTAGGGTTTGTATACAGAGGTTCCACAAGAAAAATTGTTTTTGAATTCTAAAAAGCTGTTATACTTTCTATGGAGGAGGGTAACGCAGGAAGCCAAGTAACATTTCCTTGTCAAGAAGGAAAGAACATGTAGAAATGAGCAGATAAAAATATAGAGAACATACTTACAAGTGCAACTGTTTTATTTTTTTCTATCATAGGCACTGTGAGGTGAGTCATAAATCTACCTCCTATATTTCTCTCCATTTTAAATGGTTCATGAGGGATACCCCTAAAAGTCATTAGGCTGACTACATATCTTTCATTGTAAGAGAACAGTTTTAAATTATATGTCTAAATGTTCTATCTTGTACATATCTTCAAAGATGCATTTCTTTTGTTGTAAAAGTTATAACTATTAAAACATATCAGACTGTACCCTATCCCAAATTTGCATTTAGTATTTTTACTTATTTATAACTGTGTTTTTATCTGATTTCAATGGGTAGTTGAAGTAATTTTCTAAAAAAAGATTTATTGTGCACAATTTTATGTGAAGCTATGTTTAAATGACTGAGAATCTAAATATAAATGATAAGCAGGCTTTGCCTTCAGGAATTCCATAATCTAGTGGGAGAGAGCAAACATTAACAGGTACACTCTACATAATGATATGAATGGAACAAGAGTGGGACCATGAGAGCATCAAGAAAGGTATTTAACCCAACCAATAGAAGTAAAGAATGTTGAGCCCACAGGGCTGGTGTCAGAGCAGAGGTTAGAAGGATGATTAACATTTTCCCCTTACACATAACCCAGAAAGACCTTCCAGGAGGAGGAAATAATAAAAGTAAAAGCCTTTACCAGCAGCAGTCCAATCCAAGACCACAAGGTGTTAGAGATTCAGTGGTATGTGGGAGGCAAGACAGTTATGCACGATCAGGTTATAAAAGATTTTGTATGCCATGTTAAGGACCCACTTGAACTTCATCTATTAGGCAATGAGGAGTCTTTAAAATATTCTAAAACCAGGGGTCCCTGGGTGGCTCAGTCAGTGAACTGGGCAATGTCAGGTCAGGTCATGATCTCGCGGCTCCTGGGTTCAAGCCCCGCATCAGGCTCTGTGCTGACAGCTCAGAGCCTGGAGTTGTCTTCAGATTCTGTGTCTCCCTCTCTCTCTGTTCATCCCCCACTTGCTCTCTCTCTCACTCTCTCTAATATAAAGAAACATTAAAAAATAAATATTTTAAGACATACCAATTATGCATTTTAGGTGGTTTTCTCTGACTACGGTAGGAAGGGTGGATTTAAAGTGGGTCAGTCAGGAAGTTACTTGAAGAACGTGATGATTAATTTCATGTGTCAACCTGGCTAGGTCACAACATCCAGGTATTTGGTCAAACATTGTTCTGGATGCAACATCCAGAAGATATTTTTAGGTGAGATTGACACTTATGTTGTTACACTTTATATAAAGCAGATTACTCTCATAGGGTGGATGGGCCTCATCCAATCATTTAAAGGCCTTAAAAGAAAAATAGAACAAATTCTCCAGAGGAAGAGAGAAATTCTGTCAGAGGAATGCGCTTGGGAACTTGGGCTGCAACATCAACTCTTCCCTAAGTGTCTATCCTGATGGCCTACCCTGAAAATAGTATACCTGCCAGCCTCTGCAATTGGGAGAACGAGTTCCTTCCTCTCTCTCTTTCTCGCTCTACATAGACACCATATTGATTTTGCTCCCCTGGAGACTCTAATACAAAATAGTATAAGAGAGATCACTGTAAATGCTCTCCATGAAATTAAGGAACTCTGAGATTGACAGGATTCTGTAAGCAAATCAGTGAGTCTAGCCAGCAGCTGTCATTGTACATCAATTTGGAACTCGGAGGTGTCAGGTAGAGGTCCTTTGTTGTTGTTGTTTGCTTTGATGTCAGAACAGAGGTGAACTCATTGATGAGATCACCCAGGAAGAACATGGAGAGGGAGGAGGGCAAAAGGTGAACATTAAACCCTGAGAGAAAATTCAAGACGCCTGACAGGAAGGGAGCCTATGAAGTAAACTATAAAAAATACAGAATATAATGAAAGAAAACCAGGAGGAAATGATTAAGAGAAACTGTGTTGCCAGAGAAGTTACTTCATACATGCATAATATGATTCAGTGTAATGGGCAATGCTTTTCCTCTTTTTCCTTTTCTTTCTTTTCTTTTTTTTTTTTTTTTTCAATTTTCTTTTAGAGAGGGAGTGAGTTACAGTGGGGGAAAGGGGCAGAGAGAGAGAGAGAGAGAGAGAGAGAGAGAGACTCCCAAGCAAGCTCCAATTACACTCAGTACAGGGCCCGATTTGGGGCTTGAGCCCACGACCCTGGGATCATGTATGACCTGAGCCAATATCAAAGGGCAGTCACTCAACCTTGTCACCCAGGAACCCCAACAATGCTTTTCATTCAAAGCCTAGCAATCAATCTTATGATATACTTTAACACAGGAAAGCTTTATGTGACTAATACGTCTTTTTGCTTGTAGTAAAAGAATCGCCTCTGCTGAAGTTTCTCACAATTTTCTGCCTTTGATTTGAAATTTGTAAATTGGTATTCGACTGTGTCTTCATGTTGATCCATTTTCTGCCTACTATGAAAAATATGCATGGCTGAATTATTATCTCCATACTATAAAGTTTTATCTGCCTTTGATCTCTTTACACGGTGTCTTATTTGCAAAAAAAAATATTATTTGTAGGCTGGATATCAGTTTCATTATGTTTATAGACCTTTCCTCTTTATCATCTTTATAAGTATCTTCTGTGACTTCCCAGATATTTGGGGTTCTTTCCATGGTTTGTGCTCCGTCTCACCAAGTTCATTTCTATACAATGTATTGATATATTTTATTTCCAATGTGTCTTCATGTTCAGTTTCTACTTAATTACCTTGTTTAATCTCATAACATTCCTTTCTTGGTGACTATTTACCTTATTCATTAGATTTTTTTTCTTTTTTATTGAAAATAGTAATAGTTTATAAGATATTCTTCTGTTTTATAACATGATTATATTAGCTCATGGAAATAATCCCTATCCTGATAGGTAGGGAAATACTCTTCCCTTACAAAGTAAGATTTTGCCTGCCACATGTTGAGCTTTTGGGTTTTTCTCATCCATGAACAAAGAGCTATCTAGAGATGTCTAGACTCTTTTTGCTTGTCTGTCTGTGCTTGTTTATGCCATTAACTGTATCTGTCCCTAGTGACATCAAAACACCAAGTAATGTCAATGTTCTCTACTCGATATTGAAGAGATACTTTCTTTTTTTTTTTTTTAATGTTTATTTATTTTTGACAGAGAGAGAGACAGAGCATGAGCGGGGGCGGGGCAGAGAGAGAGAAGGAGACACAGAATCTGAAGCAGGCCCCAGGCTCCGAGCTGTCAGCACAGAGCCCGACTCCAGGGTTCGACCTCACGAACCATGAGATCATGACCTGAGCCGAAGTCGGATGCTTAACTGACAGAGCCACCCAGGCGCCCTGACATGCTTGCTCTTCTTTCTAGTACCATAGCCTTCACATATTTACTTCCTCTAATGTAGAGATCATTTTTGCCTCCTTCATCTGGTCATCACCAGGGGAAAGAGCATTATTGGAAAAATTCGGTAGTCTATAATAAGGTGAAAAAGATAACGACCCTCTTATTCATTAATATCTTTTTAGGATATAGTGTCACAGAAAAAAATTAAAATTCTGTAGAGATACTTGAACCCAAATTTTCTATCCTGCATCAATATTTGGCCTTAAGGAGCATCTGGATGGCTCAGTCAGTTAAGTGTCTGACTTCGGCTCAGGTCATGATCTTACCGTTCAGGAGTCTAAACCCTGCATGGGGCTCTGTGCTGACAGCTCAGAGCATGGAGCCTGCTTTGGATTCTGTGTCTCCCACTCTCTCTCTGTTCCTCCTCTCCTCACACTCTGTCTCTCTCTCTCTCTCTCTCTCAAAAATAAAGATTAAAAAAAAAACCTAAAAAAAAAATATTTGGCCTTAAAAGTATAAAGGTGAGTTGTCTATCCTGTCACTGAGAACACGGCAGCTGTTTACAGACAGGTTCTCTTTCATGTTTCTGAGTTAGGGCAATATAGGAAGTAGAATGAAGATTCTATTAAACCTGGTTGGTATTTCTGGCACACAGCTATACAAGCTCTTTCATCATCTCTCCCCGTTAATTAGGACAATTATAGAAACTTTTGCAGGGTTTTGGTTATGTTTTTATTTGTACTATGATTGGTTGTTACCATGGATTCTTTATTGGTAATTTTCATGAGTAATTGTTTTTTTTTTTTTTTTTAAGAAAACCTGGACAATAGTCATGGTTACATCTCTAGGCGAAGGCTGTTTTTCTCACTTAATCATCAAAACATCCAAAGAGTGACCTAGTAATATCCTTATTTTACAAATGAAGATAATGAGACTTACGCATGGAGGTTAAGTAACTTGTTCAAATTCATTCAACTAATAAAGTCAGAAACCAGTGATCTGAAGCAAACTTAAGTCCAAGTACTAAGTTCTCACACAATATCCTGACTGGTTTTGCTTTAACATGTCTATTCTGCTTCTAGATTTTACCTTAAAACTTTTGATGTATGCCTCACAATCATTCTAGATATGACTAGAATAAAATTATATTATAATTTAAGAAAGCTTTGATTTCTTGCTCCTAATCCTATATTCACTTTGATTAGACACAGATTTATTTCAGACTTGCTACATTCAAACTCCTAGAAATTTGTTAAAATATTCTTTGTCATCTTTTATTTGACTATCAAAACTGGGATACATTTAATTGTAGTCTATACATCCTTAGTCTTAATGTCTCAGTTGAATTCTTAAAACATACTGAACCCTTCACTAAAGTAATCAGTTAATGATGTAGTAAAAATAGAGTCTAGGTCTTTATCCTGGGAATATAATTAAAAATAGATAGCTTACATACAAGCTACACTAGCTTGAAAGTATTATGTAATGAGACCAAATCTACATCTCTAGTTGTCTTTAATGTCACTTAACATGAATTTCTCGAGGACATATTCAGGTTTGATCACAGGCCACACTCACTGGCAAAATATGAGAAATCACAGAATACTTGGCCATTTTAGGTAAGAAAATACTTGGCTAAAATGTAAAGTCCAAAATACTTTGTAAAAAAGTATGCAAGTATGGGCGTCACTAGGGTGGCTCAGTTTGTTGAGCGACTGATTTCAGCTCAGGTCATGATCTCTGTGCTGACAGCTCAGAGCCTGGATCCTACTTTGGATTCTGTGTCTTCCTCTTTCACTGCCCCTCCCCTGCTCACACTGTCGCTGTCGCTGTCTCTCTCTCTAAAATAAATAAATATAAAACTTTATAAATAAAAAAATAAAAAAATATACAAACATGATAAATATTTATCTAATTAGTTATTTCTTGGGGTGCCTGGGTGGCTCAGTCGGTTGGGCGTCCGACTTCAGCTCAGGTCATGATCTCTCAGTTTGCAAGTTCAAGCCCCGCATCGGGCTCTGTGCTGACAGCTGGGAGCCTGGAGCCTGCTTCGGATTCTGTGTCTCCTTCTCTCTCTGCCCCTCCCCCCACCTGTGCTCTGTCTCTCTCTCTATCAAAAATAAATACAACATAACAAATTAGTTATTTCTTTAATTTATATTAGAAATCACTGCTTAAAAATGATATCAGTCTCCAACTGTTTTCTGTGATTATCCTTTATTCATGTACTTCCATTTTTCTAAAACATTCCATTCCCTAATATTTCCCAACATACCCTTTAAGTAATCTATCGTTAATCCTCTGCAAAATCTCTGGTCACAAAGTATGCCCTGTTTTCATGCCACTGTGTATTTCTCATTCTCTACTTCTCAGCCAGGCAGAGAGGTGGCTTCGCCTATTCCCAACAGATGTGCTTAGTTGGCAAATAGGAATTCTGTTTATCCCTAACAGCAATTTATATTGCAGTCCCTTTATATTCAGTCTTCAAATCTTATATTAAGCATAAATAGGTAAATACGTTTGAATCCAATCTAAGTAAATATTTTATACTAATTTTTCCACCTATATACCACAATGACAATTTAGATATATTCATTACTAATCCCATTAAAAACTTGAACAAGACAAATTTTCTATTATGTTTCTATACAACTACATCTTTCAGCAAATTCTTTAGGATTTTAAATGTATGATTCTTTTTAAGTAGTGAATGTTGCACTCTTGTAAGCAAGGTTAAACTATTGTTCAAGCACAAAATCTTAAGGAAAACATGTTGTAAGTGAAAATAAATCCTTAGCTTAATCAATGAGATGAAAATAATAAATTCCAAGTCAGGTAGCTCAGATAATTTTCCCAGAACATTTTTCTGGGAAATAAGAATGGTCTTATATCAAAAATAATGTGTAGTGTCAATTAATAAATAAAGCTACAAATTCATTAAAGAAAAAAAAAAGATTTCATTTTGGTTTTCAAAATATTTTATATTGCAAATTTAATTTCATGATCGCTAGGAAATATGTGTTATTATCATAAAAGGATATTTCCCATTAATTTTACAGATTTTAGGAAACAGTTCATAAATAATTTTAATGTTGTCTTCCCAAGAAAAGTTTGTAAATTATTAATGAATATGTTAGATTCATGAAATCTCTGATTAAGATAGATTATTAATATTTAATACCAAAAAGTTCACTTTCTATAGTATTGTTTCTGTTTATTTCAGTTGAATTTCGCAGACTTTTCTTCCATGGATTCATTTTTTTTATGTATTTATTGAATTAATGAATCCATGGATATATGTAATAAAATGAAGGTAAAGTTTAAATGTATGAAGCTAGAGGCTATATAAAGTAAACACCTTTAAAATGCTAACCATATTCAAAATAACAATGAGTACTTCCCATTCCCAATTTTACTATTTTATTGAGATGTTTTACATTCAAAATTTATCTGACTCAATTTTATTAACGCTTAGCTTTAACTGAGGGCTAAATTCCATGCGGGTTCTAATTTGCATAAAATGAGCATAAAAAGCAGTGAAATTCAAAAAAGATGCACCTAGAGTTTAGAGTATACACATTATATACTGCTCTTCCCTTCCTTCCTCCCAAGCAGAAACACTGGCCAATTAGTCCTGTGTTTTAGTTGAGAGATGAAGTTAAGAACAAAAGGTCAGGAGTCGTCCTGATTGATAACAATGTTAAATTCTGCTTGGAATTTCAGAATTTAGACTTAAGTCACCAACTGAAATACAACATGATTGCTTAAAATACCTGATTTTGAACTAAATTAAAGTGAAAGTTTTTTTCTATCATTTGTGTGTTTGTTTACATATGTGAGTGTGACTGAGCACACACTGCTTGTGTATTAACAAGAGGTTTTCACAATTGTGCTAGAATTCAAGGACTGATGATTTGCAATTACAAATTTTCTACCCAAATACAAACACCACCAGTGTTCTGATAAGCATTCTGAAAACTAATGTCTAATATATCATCTCCAATACCTTGAAGAAGGGATGCAAAGAGTCATGGATGTAAATTTTAACTTGATAATTTCTATATCTGTGTATAATTTTTTAATGTTTATTTTTGAGAGAGCCCCTGTGCACAGTGAAGGAGGGACAGAGAGACAAGGGAACAGAGGATTTGAAGCAGGCTCTGGGAAGACAGCAGAGAGCCTGTTGGAGGGATCAAACCCATGAACCATGAAATCATGACCTGAGCTGAAGTTGAACGCTTAACTGACTAAGCCACCCAGGCGTCCCTGTTTATAATTTTTTATAAAACAAAGGTTTCATAAAACAACGTTTACGAACAAATATTTATAAAATAAATTAAGGTGACAAAACTTGCATAAAACTTCCAGTTGGATATCCAATTGAATATATGACTTCTTTGAGAATCTAGAGCTATACAAATAATCAGAAACCTCAAAGGCTTGTGCAGTTAAAGTATACAACTGACTTTAGATAAGAGTACCAGGTGCCTTTGGTAGAAAGTTGCTATGATGCAGTTATTTTTTTATGGAAAAAAAAAAGACAGCAAAGTGAGCATTTGCATACTGACTACAAGAAAAAAGAGAAAAAATATGAATCACAAATTAACTTCTCTCAATAGCTCATACAATTTACAAAGTTAAGTTATAGTTTATTGTTATAGCTTATCACATCCCAAAGTAGACCTATGTATAGACTCATTTCACAAAGCCTTGAATTAAAGACGTAGAGAAGAATTTTGGGGGTAATATTCAATATGGAAAATGACAACAAATACAGGTCTAACTTTTTCACAGCTATTTCTTTCAGGCGACGTACCAATATCTACACTGCCAACAAGTCACTAGAAAATATTGAGAATATATTTTCTTTATCTAAAGAATACAGAATTCAGTCAATTACACTCTACAGAGTTTCTAAGAAATCACACAGTTGTGTTGAATTGACTTAAACAACATTAATGTCCCTGCAATAACTCAACTCGTAATTTAGTGAAGAAATCAAGGGAACATATTTATTCTTTACTGCACATGTGACTAAGCAAGACATTCTGTACTGGATGTTCTCAAAGGAGAAGGCCAGATCTCTCTTAAGCATACAAATGTGGTTTTGCTTGATTTCTTTAATGTCCATATATATGTGTATAAGTATATATACATATAAATATATACACACATGCATATCCATGCATATATAATGTTAATAGACCTTCTTTTCTTTTTTTTTCAATGTTTTAACTATCTTTGGCGGGGGGGGGGGGGGGGGAGAGAGAGAGAGAGAAATAGAAAGGGAGCAGGGTAGGGGCACAGAGAGAGGGAAGAGAGGATCTGAAGTGGGCTGTGGACTGACAGCAGTGAGCCAATGTGGGGCTCGAACTCACAAACCATGAGATCATGACCTGAGCCAAAGTCAGATGCTCACCCAAGTGAGCCATGCAGGTCCCCCTGTAGACCTTATTTTCATAACAATTTTAAGTTCCCAGTAACATTAAATGGAAGGTACCAAGACTTCCATATACCCTCTGCCCCCAACACATGCATGGTATTCTGTATTATCAACATCCTCAACAGAGTGGTAAATATATTATAATTGAGGAACCTGCTTTAAGACATCATTATCACCCAAAGCCCATGGCTGTTTGATTTTTTGATTGCTCTAAGGCATCAGCAGTTTTTCTCTGCCTTAAATCTCAGTATTTTTCCATTTGGGTGAGGGGACGCTTAAAAGGTTAGGCCAAATGTGTTCGGCTACTCAAGTATTAGGAGAATTGACAGTAGGAAATTTCATAGACCTTGAGATAAATGATCCCCAGAAGAATCTTTATGAATAATTTTAATGAAATAGCTCACAGCTATTTCTTTTTAGAAGAGAGGAAATCCAAATAAAAGTGTTCAGTTAATGAAAACTGGTTATCTTTCACTAATTTTACTTAGAATAAAATTACAATTCAAAAACTATTTCAAATGTCCATTGCATTTGCTGCTTTAAATGTAATCTTTAGGAAGAACTCAATGTATATTGTTTTGCCTCACAAAAACAGTTCTTCATGCAAAACATAGAGTAAATTCTAAATAGGAATCCTGATTGGGTAGAATACATCAGAAAAGTACGTGAAGGAGGTTGTCCATATAATGGTTATGGTACCTACATGAGTTTTGCTATTTTATAAGAATTATATATTTACTTTGTGTTTAACCAAAAGTAAAAAATACAACAAAATTATCAAGTCAAGTTACTCTGATGAAACCATCAACTCTGAACACACTGCTCCATTTTAGAATATCCATTTATATTACAGTAGATGCAGGAATCAGACCTAGTTAGTCACAGGGTGAAGCAAGTTCTTTCTCCATTAAGGAAAACATAATCAGGGTAATTAAGTTTCGCTTCTTCCTACCCAATGGGAAAAGAGAGGTCATAAGTCTTTAGTTACTCAGTTTATCTTGTTTCCTAGGACTAAATTCACTTTAATATAAAAATACACTGAGGAGGAAAATTACAATATTTCTTGATCTAATATTCAATGGCTCATAACTAAAGATTTGATTCCCGTATAGGTTTTTCTAGGTCAGTAAGACTTTTCTGATGCACTTGATATTATTTTTAGAGGACAGACATTACAGAACAAGAAAGTGTTGCTTATCTAGGATCAGGTATGCTTTTTTTTGCAAATTATACACTGATCCTATCTTGCCAGGTTTCAAAGTCTCAATTACAAAAAAAAATAGTTTGTTGGCTTTGAAAATTGAATACCTATTTCTGCATTTTCTTAAGTACAACAGGACAATTCTCATAGTACTATTTTAAGTATTCATTGTGTATTACCACATAAGGTTTTAAAAATATTTAGGTTTTCACTGATAACTCATACTTTTGTATTAATTCCAGAAAACAAAGCAATTTTATATCGAATGAAGTGAATTCACTATGATTCACATAGATTTCCACTGATTATAAAATACATGCTCATTAAATAAAGAATCTAAAAAAAAGTATAAGAATAAAAAGAGACTGCTGGTAGATCATTGCCATTTAATATTTTGCTAATAATTACTTACTATCTTTTCTCATGTAATTCTTTTTAAAAATTTGACATAACATTGCATATATTATTTAAATGTCTTTTTCACCTAATGCATAACATAAATTTATTCAGAATCATTATTACTTAAAAAATAAATTTTTAATAATTGTTACATACATAAATTTATTATTACAGATTTAACTTCTTCTCTTGTTTAGACCTTCATGTTGCTTCATATAAATAGAAGATATACTTCTTTGAGCATAATTTTTTCTCCATATCTCTGATTCTTTTAGGGTACATATCTCATGTTAAATTACTCTAAAGACATGGAATTCTAAAGAATGATACAGATTTCAAGCTATTCTCCAGAAAGGAAAAGAAAACTCATTTTATTTCCAAGTATGGCTATGCGATCATTTTATATCGGTATTACCTTTAATAAAACTTTAAATAACTATCTTTAAGTGGTAGAATATCAGGTGATCAACCAAGAATGTTGTATGTTTGTATGTAAATATAAATGTATACATTCACATGCACATTATATTTAAGATATAATATGTTTAATATATATTTATTTAATATTTGTCTTGAAGTGTGTATTATTGTATACTTAAAACTAATACTAAAATGAAAAAAAAGAAAATGTATGCTAAGTTTAAAAATGGTATTTAAAACACTGACAATATCAGGGTTTCCTGGGTGGCTCAGTCAGTTAACCATTCGGCTCAGGTTATGATCTTGCTGTTTGTGACTTCAAGCCACATGTCCGGCTCTGCCCTGATAGCTCAGAGCCTGGAGCCTGCTTTGGATTCTGTGTCTCCCTCTCTCTCTGCCCCTCTCCTGCTCGCACTCTGTCTCTCTCTCTCCCTCAAAAATAAATAAACATTAAAAGAAATGTTTTTTTAACACACTGACAGCATCAACTAGTTGTAAAAATGTGGAACAAGAATGTACATTCATTGTTCCTGGGAATGCAAAATGGCACAGCCCCTTTGGAAAATGATTTAGTTTCTCACAAAACTAAACATACTCTTACCACTTGATCTAGGAAACATGCTCCCTGGTGTATACCCAAAGGCATTAAAAACTCATGTCCACACAAAAACCTACACACACATGTTCATGGCAGCTTTATTTATGATTGCCAAAATCTGGAAGCAATCAAGAACCCTTAAGTAGGTGAATGTGTAAGAGAATTGTGACACATCCAGACAAGTATTTAGCACTAAAAATAAACAGGCTATCAAGCCATGAAAAGACACGGAGAAAGCTTAAATGCATATTACCAAATAAAACAAGCCAATCTGAAAAGGTGGCAGACTGTATAATTCCAACTATATGACATTCTAGAAAAGGCAAAAGCATGGAGACAGTGAAAGGACCGGAGTTGTCAGGTGTTAAGGCAGAAAGAAGAATACATAGGTGGAACACAGAGAATTTTTATGGCAGTGAAATTGCTCTGTATGATAGCATAACGGTAGACACACAACATTGTACATTTGTCCAAACCCACAGAATGTACAACACCAAGAGTGAACCCTAATGTAAACCATGGACTTGGAACAATAATGATGTGGCAATGTAGGTTCATCAATAGTAACAGATGAGCCACTCTGGTGAGGGTTGTTAATGGTGAGGGAAGCTGTGCATACGGGGTGTGGCAGGGCAGAGGGTACATGGGAACACTGTATTTGCTGTGAACCTAAAACTGCTCTAAAAAATTAAGCCTATTTAAAATCCTAAATAAATAAAAAAAGGGATCTAACTGTTGCTCTAACTGCATTTCTTAGGATAGTATTGAGGTGGAGTCTATTCATCCTTTGAATCTTGACTGCCTTGTGACTTTCTTTGGCTAATGGAATGCGCAGCTATGAACAATGATAGCCAACCAGTTTTTCACCTTAGATGTCTAAAAGTCTTGCATATATCTACGCTCTTCCTTGGAACTTCTAACTCATTTAAAAATGGCTAATGTACTGGAGAATGAAAAACATGTGATCCAATCACCCAGCCCATATAGAAATGAATGTCAAGTACAGGAATCAGGCATCCTAAACCAGCCAGCTAGACAGCTTCCTGCATATCTATGAGGAAGCTCTCCCAACATCAGACAATGGAATGCCCGTTCAATCCACAGATACCTGAGATACCTGAGTTAACAGAATGTTTATTATTTTAAGCTACTGGGATGTGTATCTGTTTTAAGACAGTCTTGTGGCAAGGGATCACTGATAACATCATACCTCTTTAAAATGCCTGCGAATACATAAAAAAATTGAGCATGCCTATAATTTCTTAGAAGAAATCAGGTACTCATGTTAGGGACCACTTTTTATTTGTACAGATGACAGAAAAAGTTATAGAAAGTGTCATTGTTCTGTACTTTGGTTATAATGAATGCACTATGAATATAATGAAAGAAAAAATAGAGCAACAGAATATAAATGAACAGATGTCAAATGAATAACCTTATCTTAATCCAAAATTAAGCACAAACTATTCAAAATCATGCCCTATAACACTGTGTGGGGACTTACACAGGCACTTATTAAAATATTGTCAAATAGTAAAATATGGCCTATATAAACATTGTCTTTTGGCTACAATGGCTTGTGAATAATACCAACAGTAGAATGATTCCTGAGTGAGTGGAGCACATGTGATCTGCTATTAGGGAAACAAATATTCACATATTAACCCAGTCACTTTTTAATTACAAGAAAGTGGGCAAGAATTTTTCTTTTAAAATAGAGATAATAATATACATTAAATAGGAACATATTTGTAAGACAAAATATATATAGCGCCTAACATAGTGTCTAATGAATACTTTCCCTTTTCCTTCTTAACACCAATTTCTATTTTCTTTGAAGACCCAGGTATTCGTATATTTTAAATAAATTTATAAGAGCTTTTCTAGAAATCTGGGTATTTAATTTAATTTTATTCAATTTTAATTTTTACTTTATTTTATTTTATTTTAATTTTTTATTTTATTTTTCCGCTTACGAACTAGAGCTCCTAGACAGCTATACAGTTAATATTACTTTTAAGCCATCAATCAGAAATGAAGCATAATAGAAAAAAAATAAAGTAGGTGAACTGAAAAATAAAATTCAATTTATAAGATTGTAATTTACCATGGGCTAGAGTAAACTGCATATTACAGTGGAGATATACATATTTTAAACATCGTTTAAGCAACTTGTATTGCTTTTTAATTTCATATTTTAAAGGCTAATGAATATTGAAAATAAATACTGAGGCACCTGGGTAGCTCAGCTGGTTAAGCATCCAACTTTGGCTCAGGGCATGATCTCACAGTTCGTGAGTTTGAGCCCCACATCAGGCTCTGTGCTGACAGCTTGGAGCCTGGAGCCTGCTTTGGATTCTGTGTCTCCCTCTCTCTCTGCCCCTCCCCTGCTCACACTCTGTCTCTCTCTCTTAAAAATAAACATTTAAAAAATAAGGAAAATAAATAATTCTTTTGGTAATGCACACACACATACATGCATATGTGGGTTACATTTTTATTTAAGTTTTATGCTTCCCTCCTCTGACTAAAACTGGCATCATGACATAAACTTGTTGGCTTATATAAAACTTTTAATAAATGGACAGTGCTTCTGTAGTTTGGTTTAAGTCAAGCCCGAGATCAAAAAAGAATAAAGGGGATAGGAGAGGTGACAGGGGCTTAGCATATTTCAAAATCTCTTAAACCCAGAAATATACAAAAATTATGGATGCAAAAATAGGTGAATTGTAAGAAAATAAGTATTTTACTCTCTACTGACATTATTCAGTTACAGAATTTATAAGGCACATTGAAGTACAGTTGAACATACTTGGAGATATTTTATGGATCATCACTCATGCTTTGGGAAGAACATAGTGGGCTACCCCAAAGCTGATAGCCATCACCTGACATAAATAGTTTCCAACACAGTGTACTTATATGCAAGGGCACTTTAATGGTGAATTTTCATATGCATTTAAAACTAAATATTAAACTATTTATTTAGCAATTTATTATGTAGTATTAATCTATATTTGGTCCTGGATAAGTTTACAAACTAGTGAATAGAAAGTTTATGGTGATATTATTTAAATTAACCAATCCATATGAATTCCTGTCCAATAAGATTAATTTTATGAAAATAATATTTTATTTGCTTGGAAACAACAAATATGACATTTCAAGTATGCTTCTGAAAAGCAAATGTTTACTTTTATTGTTACAAAATAGCAAAGCATTAAACCTTAAGATAATTACCATTATTTCATTTTTTAATAATTTTTAAACGTGTATTTATTTTTGAGAAGGGAGAGCACACGTGTGTATGTGAATGGGAGGGGGCAGAGAGAGAGAGAGAGACAGAAGATCTGAAGCAGGCTCTGCCCTCTCAGCACAGAGCCGGACGCGGGGCTTGAATTCATAAACCGTGATATCTTGACCTGAGCTGAAGTCAGGTGCTTAACCAACTGAGCCACTCAGGTATTCCCATTATTTCATTTTTACTTAAAATCATCCCCAAATTTCCTACGTCTTGTAAGACGCACTATGTGCTATTATTTGTGCAAGTAAGCACACATATAAAACATACTACCTTAAGTTCAATCTGATCTAACACATTTTATGTTCTGGCTATGAGTCACCCACATAGGTGAATGATTTTATCTTTTTGGACTTCCATTCTATGTAAAATTAGGGCACCGAATTGAAGTCATTTCCAGCTCTCTACAATATACAATTTATTAAACATATAAACTCAAGTCTGTACTTTCTCCAACTTTTCATTCAATAACTAATGTTATTAATTCCTTATTTTCTCCTGCAAATACCTAGTAGTCTAATGTACTTTCATTTTGCACGTGATACACACAACTTATGATTTATGTTATGTCATGGTTTTTGTAGTTTATTTCTGTAAAAAGAACTACTACCTGGTACTTGTTTGAACTTGGATAAAAATGACTAAATATTTCTTTATAAAGTCAGGGATAGAAAATGTACTGCTGGGCTAAGACTAAGCATGAAAGATTCCATCTGAGAGGGACAATTTGTCAGAAAATTATGAGGAGGTACAAACAGAGGGCTATAATGGAAACAGTCTTGCAACATTAACTATATCATTCACTCTCATCAATTCTGTAATAAATCCACACACCACGCTGAGAGGTGGTGCAGGCTGGATGGTTCTCCAGCAGGCAGGCCCTCACGGCCGGTACTCCCCCTCGATGTGACCATGGTGCCACTGAAAGTAGTGGCCCATCGTGGCTTGGGGGGCGGGGCACCATGATTCATGCACAGAGGGATTAATTGGGAAAATGGAAATGGCAGGCCCAAAAGGGAGACAAGAGCTGTAACCCTAAATCACCATCAGAGTGGTGTCTTCATGGCCAATTACTTACTCCTCAGCAAAATATAGTTTAAGCAGAGCAAAGCTTGGAACACAGTCACGAAACTGCCTTTATGAAAATCACTGCCTCTTTTATAAAGGTGCCATTAATAAGCACCAGTGCTCTATCCAGAAATTAAACCTCAGGCTCGCTCTGCCAAAATCAAAAGTGCAGGCATGTTCAGAACTTACAGAGGAATTTTTCACTGTTCTAATTACTGACTATGAGACACTAGGTATGTTTCCCCATTAAATTAATAAGAGTTTAGGAAATTGAGGTATCCTTGGTCCAACAGATTCAAAATGTAATTGACAAGCCATGATGTCATAGTTATATAGTTAATAGTGTTGTATGAATGCACTGAGGTAGAGAAGTAAATCATTTACTGAAGAATACTGAACTCTTTAATTTTAATTTAAATTTGACAACACGAATGCAACAAAAAGTGGTGAAAAGAACATGAACTTTAAAACTGTGTAGCCCATGCTTCTAACGTTGCTCATCAATGTGACATTTGGGAAGTTTATAGAATTTCCCTAGGCTTGTGTGTCTTTCACTGTCAAAGGGGATAGAGTATCTACTCTGCAGAGTTGTTGTGAAATTCATTAAGGACTGGTCTATACAGCACATCATCTTGCTGAATACAAACTACATATTACATAAATAAATATCTTAATTTCACTCTCCTATCTAGAGGTGATAGCCTAAGGTTATAATTCAGGATGTTATAAAAACAATTCAGAATACAATGTCTCAATCAGATAGTAATTTAAAACTCTGAACATAAAAGACGCTCAGAACATTTAGGACTAAAAACAGACATCCCCCTCTATCATCCACTTAATGTTAATTACAATTTTTTCCCCAAATTGTTCAAAAAGGAGATTAGCTCTCTCTGGTAAATGAGTCCCCACTTTAAGGTAATGCAGGTTTTCAAAAACAAACAAAACAGCTAAAATAACTATGATGTTTGACAGCTGAACAGTTCCTCCTATAAGTTCTAAAAATACTTTTTTATATCTAAGCATTAAATCGTAATTTCAAAAGAAATCTTTTTTATCCCTTGATTGTCCTAAGGAAATAAAGCATTTTCTCTGATAAAATGTATCATATAAACCAGACTTAATTACAGGTCAACACCACAGACCATTTTACAAATGAAGAAACTGGAGTTAGAAGGCTAAGTAACTTGCACAAGGTCATGCCGCTGACCAGCAGTGAGGGAGCTGGAACGTGAACCAGCCTGGTTCAAAGGCTCATGCTCTTAGCCTCTATGCATATGTTTAGCATGAACAAAATTATAAACACCGTCACTTATATTATTTATTTATGATTGCACATGGAATCAAGGTCCTTTCATCTTTCTAGGACAGTTTTAGACTCGACTTTAATAGAAAGAATTAAGTTCATCCACATGATGGCTGGAAGAACTTTGAAGCTGGAACAGCAGAAATGAGTAAGGGTAACAATACCAGCAAACCCTTAGATGGCTGTCAGGATGTGCCAGGCATTTCTGAAGATCTGTCATTATTTTAATCGTTTTGATGTCTATAATAATCTCATGGAAAAAATTATAATGTATCCATTTGACAGTGTATGAAACTGAGCCATTGTTTAGATAACTTGCCAAAGGTGACACAGCTAATAACTGCCAAAAACAGGATTTGGGTTCAAAGTTCATTCTTTTCACCACGGCCTGACAAATGATGAGAGGTGTTTTGTCAGTACTGGCAGTCTAAGGAGATCCTGCCATCGACACCAATTTTTTACGGAAAAATACCACACTAGCAGGTAGGAGACACTCAAGTGTTTTCCCTGGTTATATAACACTTATGAATAAGAATAAATTCATTTGATGGTCTTAAGTGTTGCATATACAAAATTGTATGCAGGTTTTGAGAGGAATGAATGCTTACCAGAAAGAGTATGAGGTTCAGACTTTCTTAATTTTTTCCCAAATCTGATTGTGAGTCCATGTTTTATAACAATGCTGTGAGAAAGACACATGACGGAACCCACATCCCCTACTTTTGCCCTTGTGGGCCACTTGAATAAAAACTATTGCCTTTTCTACTTGAGGCTGTTACTGACTCCCATCCTCTTTCTTTCAGTCACTGGACATTAGATTAAAATTAGTGTGTATTTTGTTTGTTGTGCTTATGTGTGTGTGTGTGTTTTTAATCAAAGTAAATTCAGAAAATCGCAAGTATCCCACACCTAACACCAAGTTGGATGAACATATGTCTCCAGGAAATCTTAATGCTCCATTGATTTCAACTGTTCAGTGAAGAGGCATTTGGGGCCGTTATGTGTGATTATGGTGAGCAGGCCCAGGCTCCACAGCAGCAGGTGCCCACCCAAAAGAGGAAGTCAGGAAACACACAGTCATTTTCTCTCATGCCCGAAGGTCTGATTACTTCTTCTGGAGGGACCATAAACAAGTGATGGCACAAAAGTTCTGGGATTTGGTGGTAACATACAAGTAACTGCCAGCCTATGGCACCTCTTCATTACTGACAGATCTTGCCTCAGAGATGATGAAGTAGGATAGGATAGAAATAGAGTATTTTTGGGGTGCCTGGGTGGCTCAGTTGGTTGAGCGACCGACTTCAGCTCAGGTCATGATCTCGCAGTCTGTGAGTTCGAGCCCCGCCTCAGGCTCTGTGCTGATGGCTCAGAGCCTGGAGCCTGCCTCGGATTCTGAGTCTCCCTCTCTCTGCCCCTTCCCCACTCATGCTCTGTCTCTCAAAAATGAATAAACGTTGAAAAATTAAAAAAAAAAAAGAGTATTTTTACATAAAATACAAGGTTTGTTTTTTGTTTGTTTTTTGTTTTGTCCATGAAAAAGAGAACACTAGGATTGTTACTGTAGTCACTACTGAGGGAATGAGTCAGAACTAGTATTCGGAGCTTCAAGGGACTATATTTTTCCTGAAAAAACATCTTCTTACCTAAGGGCCTTGGGATTCTGGGAGAAAGTATGCTATGCTTGTCTTCCTGTTAGGGGAAGCTGGTCACCATGGCTGAAAGATGTGAAAAGACCTGAGGAATGCCACTGTCTTAATGCGGGAGGGTGAGATTTCAGTTACAGACAAAAGCCTGGACATAAAAACAGAAACCAACTGGGATCTGAAGCAGTTTTACAGAAAGAACAAGTGGAAACATTAAGACATTCAATTTGAGGCTCCCTCTACTCAAAGTGAATCTCGACTTTTTAAAGTTACAAAAAGTCAACCAAAAATAGTGTATCACCACCTGGTAGGTGCCTGGCCACGCTACCAAGATAAATAAGACAATATAAAACCAGCTCCGCTCTTTGAGGAATCCCTGCATTATTGGCACCAAAAGAGGGAAGATGAAGCCTTTTCCAAAGGCTCTGTCTCTGCTGTGTTTCTGGTAGGCCCATTACCCATGTTCCATATTTTGTCTCTAAGCCAAAGAAACTATGTTCCCACTTCAAGGGGGAAGCAAAAAAGTTAATCATTCTCTGGGTTTTGTCCTAGGCCCCAAACACCTGATAACATCTAAGACGAGCCAGACAAATCACTACCTCCACCTTTGGTAATTTGTGGAATAGTACCTATTCACCTGACACTCACCTTTGATTGGACCCTATCCTACACTCCTGGGGGAGCAGGTACCCTAGACCCTTTTCTAATACAAACCTCTGGCCCCGAGCACTAATGAGACTCATTCCTTTCTCCTTTTCCAGTCTCCCGGACACTCTCTCTGCTAATCTCTACCTATCATTCACGCTGTTCAATAAACTCTGTTTTCAGTTTCTCTAGCTCACGTTTGATTTCTATCCTGCGTGAAGCCAACAATCTTCTTGGTTGATCCTGTGGGACCCTCTCCTGGGTTCTTGGACCCAGCCTGCCTGCATCAGGACTTGGGGAAAATTGGTAAAAGGAAAGAGTCTATATTGAGATGAACCATGATTATACATCTAATGCAACATAGTAAGTACTATCACAGAGATAAGATACACGAATAAAAAAAGATACAGGAATAAATCTGTCAGGAAGCGACCCCTAAACAAACCAGTAAATAAGGAGGATCTTTATCAGGTAGTTGGGTGTCAGATTTGTAGCTTAAGAAGTAGCAATTTAGCTGGCACATCTCTGCTAAGAGGAGAGGAAAACAAAAGAAACCCTTACAGGGTGCTGGTGGTAATACAAACTGATTCAATCCCTTTGGGGAAAAATGATTTAAAAGTCAGTATTTATAGACACACACTCAAGACTCTAGAACCTATAGAAAAACTCGTGTATGTGAGCAACCACAATTATCAATATATAAGAATGTTCAGAGGATCATTGTTTGTGAGAACAAATTAAATAACCAAAATCACTGAAAACAACTCAAAAAGAGGATTTATAAATAAAATAAATAAGGTATGTTCATTCAGTGAAATCTTCAGCAGTAATAAGTACATTGCAGTTACATACACGAACAGAGATAAATCTCGCAAGCATATTGTTAAGGTAAAACAGCATACAGTGTGAGGTTTATATGCACATATACATACATGAAACTAAATAAAAGCAAGAAAAACACTCAGGGTCATAGTTCTTTCTAGACATAGTTAGGGATTTATTTTTCCTGCTGGGTGATGGTGGCACAGGTGTTCATTTTATTATTATTGCTAATGCTATTATTATTAATGGTTCAAATATACATTATATGTATATTCTTTTGTAGGATAAAATATTTCATAATAAATAAAGTGTTAATAATGGCAATTCTCTGTACTACCGATACGGATAATCAAGATTGGTCCTGTCTCCCTCAAATGTTTGGGTTTAAATGCAGGGGTTTCAGGGAATTATTAAACTTGGTGTTCAGAACACGAAACTGCTTTTTCAATGTAGATGTTAATAAAAACCCCTCTACAGTCCACGGAACCATATCGTGTGCTTATGAGACCTGAAACAGCAACAAAGACACCTAGGACAACTCATAGCCTTTTTATCAATTCATCCCAGCTAGAGCAGGTTTTTGGAAGGGCACAAATCATAGTGAAGTGAAGAGTTAATTAGCTTTCAATGCAGGTAATGTTGAAGACAGATATTTATTCCACAAAAATGTATTAAGAGCTAATTATCTGTCAGGCACTGTCCTCTGCCTTGGGAATACAACAATGCAAAAAGGGTCAAAAACCCTGAGCTCTATGAAGCTTATATTCTATCCGTGGGGAAGTAAAAACAGACAATGAACATAGTCATATACGGAGAAGCAATCTGTGATAAGCATGGTAAGGAGAGAAGAAAAAAGCAATGAAACATCAATTTCATATTTCATACTGAAGCTTCCCACACACCCTGTATATGTCCATAGATTCTGGGTAAGAAATAAAATACATTTGGTGTGGGGACACAGCTTTGATAAATGTAAGAACTGGCTAGATATACAGTGATAGAAACGTTTATTCTGACCTCATGGTTCCATTGAAGAGTAAAATGAAGAAAACTGTGGAGTAACAAGTCTGGTGATGGACACACTAACAAATTATAGCGTACTGCAAATGTACTTTAGCCATCTTAGGTAAATCAATAATGGCTATGGATGGCATGCCACTGGGTTAATGACAAAGGTAAAAAAAAAAAAAAAAAACAAAAGCAAAAACAGAAAACAAAAGAATAGTCACACGAGTGAGATGGGAATATGTGACACTTCATTTACCAACGTAGTAGAGCACAGGACTGCATACTTAGCAAATGTGTGTTATTTCATACTTCCCAAAACTATCTTTTAGAGTTTTTAGCTGTAAAACCAGTAGGAGAGCAGAAAACCGAATACAGTGATATGTGTACTGTCTCTTAACTTTAGAAAGGTACACTAAAAGAAAAGAAAGTATGATAAAATATATCAGTAACTCTCTGGCCAATGGTCATAAACAGAAAGATATCTTAAAAATGTTAATAGTCTTAGAAACATATAATGATAATAATGTAGTAGAGATAATATTTGAAATAAAGGCAAATGGCAACTAAAGAAGACAAAGTGACTGCATAAGAATTTCTCTTACTTAGGGGTGCCTGGGTGGCTCAGTAGGTTAAGCCTCTGACTTTGGCTCAAGTCATGATCTCATGATTGGTGGGTTCAAGCCCCATGTCGGGCTCTGTGCTGACAGCTCAGAGCCGGAAAACTGCTTCAGATTCTGTGTCTCCCTTTCTCTCTGCCCCTCCCCCACTCATGCTCTGTCCCTCTCTCAAAAATAAATAAACATCAAAAAAAATTTTAAATAAAAATAAAAAAAGAATTTCTCTTAACTTATTCTGATGTTTAGATATTAAAAGAAATATATATATATATATATATATATATAACATAGAGAATGTATATCTATTTTAATAAAGATCTAGAATATTTATTTACATACAATATATATGCTAGATGTGACTATGTTAAGTTTATGTATGTGTACACTGTATGTGAATTTGTATATGTATATATACATAGGTGTGTGTTTGTGTAAGAACATACGTATGTGTGTGTGTGTGTGTGTGTATTAGAACAAACTGTGGTCTGGATAAAATAATAAATTCATGTCAGTTTGAAAGAACAGAACTAGTATCCCATGACTGGAGTAATATATGAGAGACTGCAACAAAATATCAAGATGTTAAATAGCAGTACAACTACCCAGTGATTTAATGCGATGGTCTTTTTATCCAAAGGAGGAAAGGAGGGTTTTTATCCAAAGGTGGGTTTATCCAAAGGAGGGTTTATCCAATTGAGGGTTCCCTCAATTTGTGTGACCAAATTGAGGGAATATACAGAGTGACCTCTAGTAGTGTGTGGATGGCTGAACTAAAAATCTCTCAGTTCCTTTTTAATCCTAAAAGATTATGATACCCAGCCCTACATCTTGTGGGATGTCCTTTCAACTAATATTCATCACACCGATCACAAGTTTCTAACATTTTTTTTTCCCAAATTGTTCAATTGATTGATTGTTCCAATTATTACCCATATCTGGGCATTCATGACCTCTCAGTCACAACATTGATGACTTTCCTCACCCTCTTTGCTTAATAAACGGCATTTATTTTCCCATTCTTCCTTTGATGGCTAGTTAACATAGCCAATCAAATGAAGTTGCAATTGAGGCCAACATTTACTTGGTACTCGTGATTAAAATGAATATTATTATATCAATTTTCAATTTTCAAATGCAGAACAAACTTACTTAGGATGAGCACTTGAGCCAAGAAAAGAATATTGCCTTATCAGGATGCCTAGATTCGACAGATCTTCTAAATTAGTCCATTTATATTGAACCACATAGCTATTATACCAACCAACCAACAACAACAACAAAAACACGTAATTGGGTTATACTGATCTTGAGAGAATGAAGTTTCACAATCTCCTTCAACAAGTCATTCCTACATTTACCAACTCTCACAGACAGGAAATTGTGGTGTTTATCTATCTTAAGCCTTTCACCCTGTAGTATAAACTAATTTCCGTTTTCTTGATTCTCTGCACCTGGGTATCTTAGCAGCTGTGTGATCTTATTTTCCACAAAATAAGAAACAGAATAAGGTCATATCAACCACACAGATCATGCATAATATTAGTCAGAATGATAGACTCCATGAAACATCATAAAACAGATTGGCAGCTACCCTTGCTGTGCAAAAACAAAACAAGACAAAACAAACCACAACATTTTGGTAACAATAACGTGCCCCATCTGCTGAAATAAAAGATGTTAACAGCCACATATTTCCATGGATTGTATGGAAACAGTTATAAAGAAAGAGAAATACATTTTGTGTAAATCAATAATACACCCCAAATAAATTTACACATCATTTACTACTTCTTACGATAATAGTATGGCAAATGGTGTCAGGTATTCACTCTAGAGATAGATACAATCATAATGTACCAGTGAAAACATAAAATTGATTTTGTTACTGCTCTAATATAAGAGGATTACAAATTATTTCACTTTTCAAATTCATACAACTTAATCTGGTGTGCAGTATTCAGAACTGCTAAACTCAGCAACTATTTAAGTAATGCAGAATTTCACTAGACAATCATGAATTACTACATTGAGATGTAGAATATATTACCTTACAGAGATTATCTTGACTCAATAATTACTTCATGTTTCACTTACATGAATTATGTCACTTACATAGAAATAGCTTCCGAGCCTGAAGAACACATAGCCTTCTATTTTGATTATTAAAAAAATAACATTGTGGAAAGAAAGAAAGAAAGAAAGAAAGAAAGAAAGAAAGAGAAAGAAAGATCCATAAATAAATAAATAAATAAATAAATAAATAAATAAATAGACAAATACCAAAACTCTTATGAAAATAAACTCCTTTTCATTATCCCCAGGAATATGTTGACATACATATTGGCCAGCTGAGGTTCAAATTAGATAGCACCACAGGTGACAGAAACCCTGAGGCCGGCATGGATCCTGAGGACAAAGGTGATTGTTTCAATTATTTCCCTTGAATGGCTTATCCAGCTTTGACCTCAGCATGAGGCAAGGTATTGGGAGCCTGATCCATGCAGCCATGTAATTATGCATTTAAGTTTATTTTCTTAATTAATTTAAATATGCTTGAGAAATATACAGGGCCTGAATCTGAAAGCTCCCATGGCCTGGTTACTGGATAGAGACAAGACTCCTGAAGTGAGAGAGTTGATCACAACTTTCATGAGTTTTAGAAAGATGCTCATTGGAAGAGATGATCAAATGTTTGAAATTTCAAATCTTGGAGAAAGTTATAGTCTTTATTTCTTTCAAAGTGATTTTTCTTTGTTTTGTTTTGTTAAGAAAAATGAGGTTAAAGAAATTGCTGTCAGCAACTGCTAATTTGGCTGATAGTCAAAAACACATAAAAGAATCTTCAGAGTTATACACATTGCCCCTGATATGTGGTAAAGGAATCATTAACGGAGCACGGACATTGGTAAGGGAGGCAGGAGCAGAACTCAGAACAAAAAGAATAGGAGCAGAATTGGTATAATCTACGCCAAAATATTCCCAATTGTGGGGGTGGGGGACACTGAGCCAACTCTTGGGACAAAGGAACAGTTCAGATGTATTAACAGAGTCTCTTAAAGAAATAATTTGTCTAGTAGCCCCCAGTTCCACCTTTAGCCACCCACAGACTCACAGACCTTGATCAGTGACCCTGAACACATGTCCATCGCTAGGATATAGTCATTTTCTCTAATCCTGGAACATACTGAGTTCTGCTCAACTTTTGCCTTTCTTTTTTCTTTTTTCTTTTTTTTTTCTTTTTGATGAATAACCTTCAAAATTTGCACCGTATCAGAGAAATGGAACCCTTGCTCAGCTCATTTTACTCCGTGAACATATGCTCTTCTGTCATGATTTGTACAGTTATAGTTTTTCCTCTCTGGAAGGCTAGGCCACCTGCTTTCCCAGGGTCTTTGCACACAACTGCAGTATCCTACACTATGGACAGATGCTGGGCTCATTTTCCCTTTTAAGATTTTGTTTCAAGTTAGAATTGTATGTTAGTGAACTCAGAAAGAAACTACTTTTGGCTAAGTCAATACACTGTAGAGTTTAAAAAAAAAAAAGAAAAGAAAAGAAAAGAAAAGCAGCAGCAACAGCCCAGTACACAAAGATCAGTGAAGTTAAACAGCCAGCTTTATACTTGCCCCTGAGGACGCAGAGTTCTAAGGATTAACAGCAGTCTGGTCAGCAAGTGTAAGATACCTGCTTCAATGTGAAGATATCTGAAGTCTTTAAGGAAAGGCAGAAAGCTTTAAAGGCAGAGTCGAAAAATTTAAGAATTTAGCCAGAAAATATGAAGTGAGCTCAACCAGACTTTCCTGAAGTGAGTAATTTTTCCCAGATAAGTCATGCTCATTGTTTTATTGAACACATACAATAAATTAAAGCAAAATTCATCAATGAGTTATATATTTTATATTATTACTTTTCATGAAAGAGTGATTTAATTTCTGGTTTTATATTTACCATGCTTGTGCGCCAAAAAATGAGATCACCATCTGGTGACAATTACAGACATTGGTCCATGTGGCCCAGGAGAAATTCCAGAGTTTAGATTTGATCATGCAGTATGTTACACAGAAAGCATAGGGAGGAAGGTAAATACTCTGTGCAAAGTATTTTAAAGGTACTTGTGATATTTAATATTAATTTTAATATCAAATATCATGTCTAAACAACTCATTTCCTACATTACCAGGTTTAGCAAGCAATAGTTCAAGCTTATAGGTTGAAAGTTTTCTAACTTGCTAATGAATCGGTGTTCTGTACTATCTCATGATCTCAATTTCCCATACTTAAATGGCAGATAGTAATATACATGTGTCACGGATACATACTGAATGTAGTCTTAAAATAATACATGACAGTCTTTGGAATTTCAAGACACATACTTGTAAAGATTAAGAAAAATAACTTTCAATTAAAAAATAAAAATAACAGCACTGTATCGTCTTTGAATCAAAAGCAGTAGGTATAAAATCATGGTGGTACTTACCACGGTGAAATTCATCACTTTCAATATCCATATTGTCATGGCTAAGTTAACTATCATGGTAACCAACAGCAGAAGGACAAAGAAGTATAAGCACCTCTTTCGCCATCCATAAATCCCCACTGGGTAAAGTTGTGCATTCTCAGCCCTTGGCAGGTTGTTTTGTTGTGTTGCTAGTATGTATTGTTCTCGAGTCATCTGAAAAAAAAGAAGAAGAACAAAAGAAAGAAAAGAAACATTCAAAACTAAAACCAATGGGTTTTATTTATTTATTTATTTATTTACTTATTTATTTACTTATTTGTTTCCTAGCATTTATTTTTTTAATATGAAATTTATTGTCAAATTGGTTTCCATACAACACCCAGTGCCCATCCCAACAGGTGCCCTCCTCAATGCCCATCACCCACTTTCCTTCCCTCCCGCCCCCCATCAACCCTGTTTATTCTCAGTTTTTAAGAGCAAGAGCACTGCTAGGAATTTACCCAAGGGATACAGGAGTGCTGATGCATAGGGGCACTTGTACCCCAATGTTTATGGCAGCACCTTCAACAATAGCCAAATTATGGAAAAGCCTAAATGTCCATCAAATGATGAATGGATAAAGAAATTGTGGTTTATAAACACAATGGAGTACTACGTGGCAATGAGAAAGAATGAAATACGACCTTTTGTAGCAACGTGGATGGAACTGGAGAGTATGATGCTAAGTGAAATAAGTCATACATAGAAAGACAGATACCGTATGTTTTCACTCTTACGTGGATCCTGAGAAACTTAACATAAGACCATGGGGGGAGGGGCAGGGAAAAAAAAAAGTTAGAGAGGGAGGGAGCCAAACCATAAGAGACTCTTAAAAAACCGTTTTGTTTTTTTTTTAAACCAAAAGATACAACATACCTACAGATGGGTAGTAAGTGTTCAAAGAACTATTGCTGTGTATTGAAAATTAAATAATTAAATTAAAATTGATTAAAATCTTACAAAATGCCTCCTATCACATCATTGATGCTGCATTTTAGAGCTGTTCAACTAGCTGTGGTATTTCTGAGATGTATATTATTTTCAGTCAGATTTGCCCAATTCTAACAGTAACCTTTTCTCTGGAGAGTGATGATGGTGCAGCTCTACTCCCTGGTGTCTATAACCTAAAATTCCATGCACATCCCAGTTACTCTTGGAATAAGTGTCACCTGTTTCTTGGGGTAGACAGAGACCAACTGTATCTCAAGACATTTCTGTACCTTTATCTAAAAATACAGGGTATCAGTGGCTCAGTGTATATGTTCTAGTAAAATGTAAGTGCATTTGAAAGAACCAACGGGAAGAAAATACACTTTCATTTAGAATTATATAGATTTAGCTATTTGGTTGGTGCTTTTACTTAGAACTTTGTTGGTTATTTATTTTAGTTGTATTTCAATGAGTTCTCAAAATAAAATTGATCTCTAAAAAACACAAAACACAACACTGTACTATCTAATTATATAATATTATATAACATATTGATATATGCAGAAGTCCATTCTGGAAAAGGGGAGGTGGTATTCCTTGGTAATGTATAAATTTAGGTTTGAAGTTAATTCTTTCAAAAGGCTAATCCGTTATTTTCTGCCCGATACAACCAAGAAGTATGGTTAAGAAAACTCAAAGAATATGTACTAGGTATACAATTTTTAGAATAAAATATTTATTACCTGAGGGATAAAAAATAATTTTTATAAAATATAATTTTCTCTAAGGCAATAAGTTTTTTTAGTTTAGTGTTTTTCTCCTTAGGTCTTTTCAGAATTCTCTTATTGTGTATGTCCATTAAACAATTACTACAACGGAAATAATGCTGAATAAATACACCAAAATAAAAACAGCATCAGCGAAGAATTATAATTACCTGTCAAGTAATATAAAAAATACAGTTATATCTCATTGCATTGTGCGTCACTGTATTGTGCTTTGCAGTTTCTGTGCTATTGTCAAATTGAAGATTTGTGGCAATGCTGAGTTAAGCAAGTCAATCGGTGACTTTTTCCAACAGCATTTGTTCATTTTAAATCTGTGTCTTACATTTTAGTAATTCTCACAATATTTCAAACTTTCATTATTATATCTGTTGTAGTGATCTATGCCCAGTGATTCTGATGTGACTAATAATTGTTTTGGCACCATGAACGACACCCGTATAAGATGATGGCTTAATTGATAACTGTGTGTTTTGACTGTTCCACCAAGTGGCCATTCCCTCTCTGTCTCCTTTTCCTCAGGCCTGCCTTTTACCTGAGATAGAACAATACTGAAATTAGGCCAACTAAAAACCCTACAATGATTTGTTGTGATGCACACCAGATACTATATGGAAGTGTTGAATCACCATATTATAGACCCGAAACTGATATTACACTGGATGTTAACTAACTGGAATTTAAATAAAAGCTTAACAAACACACAAAAAACCCTGCAATGACCTCTAAGTGTTCAAGTGAAAGGAAGAGTTGCATGTCTCACTTTCAATCAAAAGCTAGAAATGATTAAGTTGAGTGACAAAGCCTTGTCTTCTTGGGCCAAACAGTTATCCAAGATGTGAATACAAAGAAACAGTTCTTGAAGGGAATGAAAGCGCCACTCTCTCAAACACATGAGGATAAGAAAGCAAAATAGCCTTACTGTTGATACAGAGAAAGTCTTAGTGTCTGGACAAAAAAAAATCAAACCAGCCACAACATTACTTTAAGCCAAAGCCTAACCCAGAGCAAGGCCCTAACTCTTCAATTCTACGAGGGCTGAGGGAGGTGAGGAACCTGCAGAAGACAAGGTGAAGCTAACAGAGGTTGGATCATGAGGTAGAAATACAAAAGCCATTTCCAAACACAAAAGCCTGCAAGGTGAAAGGCCAAGTGATGACGTAGAATCTGCAGCACATTATCCAGAACTAACTAAGATAAGTCATGAAGGAGGCTACACTCAACAAAAAATTTTCAGTGGGATGGAGTAGGCTTCTACTGCAAGAAGATACTAGGAGTTTTATATCTAAAGGAGAAGTCAAAGCCTGCCTTCCAAAGCTTCAAAGGACTCTCTTGTCAGGGACAAATGCGTCTGAAGACTTCAAGTTGAGACCAGTGCTCATGTACCCTTCCAAAATTCCTAGGGCCCTAAAGAATTATGTTCAATCCACTCTGCAAATGCTCTACAAATTGAACAACAAAGCCTGGAGGGTAGCGTATCTATTTACAACATGGTTTAGTGACTATTTTAAGTCCCCCGTTGAGAACTATTGCTCACGAAAAGATTATTTTCAAAGTATTACTACTCACTGCCAATACACTTGGTCATCCAAGTGCTCTGATGAAGAGGTACAACCAGATTAATGTTGTTTTCATGCCTGATCCATTATGCAGTCCATGGATCAATGAGTAATTCTGACTTTCAGGTAGAAATACATTTCATAAGGCTAGGTGCCATAGACAGAGATTCTTCTGATGGATCTGGGCAAAATAAAATGAAAACCCGGAAAGGATTCACTATTCTAAATGCCATTAAGAACATTCACGATTCATGAGATGAGGTCCAAATATCAACATAAACAGGAGCTTGGAAGAAGTGGCTTCCAACCCCCATGTATGACTTTGAGAGGTACCCGACTACAGTGGAGGAAGAAACTGCAGATGTGGTGGAAAGAGCAAGAGAACGAGGATTAGATCAGGGACTGAATCGGGGCAATCTCAAGATCAAACCTGAACGAATGAGGGGTTGCTTCTTATGCTTATGGATGAACAAAGAAAGTGGTTTCCTGAGATGGAATCTATTCCTGGTAAAGATGCTGTGAAGATTATTGAAATGACAACAAAAGAGTTAGACTATTACATAAACTTAGTTGATAAAGCAGCAGCAGGGTTTGTGAGGATTGACTCCAATTGTGAGAGAAGTTTTACTGCGGATAAAGTGCTATCAAACGGCATGGCATGCTACAGAGAAATCATTTGTGAAAGGAAGAGTCAACTGATGCAACAAACTTCAGTGTTGTCTTATTTTAACAAACTGCCACAGCTACCCTAACCTTTACCAACCACCAGCAGGAGCAGTCAGCAGTCATCAACCTCTACGACTCTTCACCACCAAAAAGATCACAACTCACTGTAAGCTCAGACGATGTTTAGCATATTTTAGCAATAAAGTATTTTTTCCTTGGGGTATGTACCTTGTTCTCTTAGACATAATGTTGGTGCACACTTAATAGACTACAGTATAATAGTTTAAACATAACTCTTATATGCACTGGGAAATCAAAAAAAATTATTTGATTCACTTTATAAAAATATTTGCTTTATGTGGTGGTCTAGAAAAGAACCTGCAATACATCTGAGGGGTGCCTATGTATGTTATAGAAAATATGTACCACAAGAGTATAAGTATCAGTGTTCACTGAACCAATCCTACTCTAAGTAAAATGTGGAACCATATATTGATAAATGCTAACATCCAATTTTTTTTGTTTTTTCCCAATTTTTTTTTATTTTAGAGCTCTAACTAGAAATTATATTGATGCGGTGTTATTTTGCTCTATTTTTTTAATGAAGAGTACTATCATTCATAGAGTAAAAATTCTTGTATATGTTAAATCAGAATTTTAAATTAATTAGAGGTGGCAATACTAGATAATCAAGAGCAAATTATTTCATGATATAAAGAATTACTTGTTTGCTTACTGTCATTTTTATTGAGGTTAATATTTCATGTTTCCTTGAGACTAGTGAAAATCTTTAGTCCTTACTGAGATTCCTATTTAGAGGGGAGATACACAACATATTAACTGCTGTGTACTGTAAGTGTTATAAGAGATGACAGCAGACCAGGGGGATTTACTTTGCCTAAGGATTGCGGTGGAGATTTTATAGTTCTAACAACAGTTATGACTACAAAATAGAAAATGTATTATAAGAAGAAGATGAAAGGAACTCTAGGGACCACCACCACTGAAGGAAAGACTAAGGAAGGGACTAAGGAAAGGAAGCACATAGATGTAGGAAGAGAGCAGGAGAGAGCACAAGCCTGGCTATGCCTGACTGGCCAGCAGGAGACCTCCTCGTATAGCTTGTCTGGGAAAAGGCACAAATGCTATCACTACTTAGATCATGCATTGCTTTTCATCTCATATTAAAGCAACATTCTTTCTTAGAATATTCTATTTCTACAAATTCTAGTTAGACATGAAGGTGAGAAGGTGAGATTAATGTGCCTTCGAAAAGAAGTGAGAACTTAGCTAAGTCTCTGAAACAAAACAAACACAAATCACAGAGGAAATGGTCTTTCAAGAATAACATTTTTTTTTTTGGTAAAGCAATAGAAATTCTGTACCTATATCAAAAGCCACTAACTATTTTGTAAAGCAAATGGAATAACAAAAGGGTGAGAGAAAAGGTTGTTAAGAACACATAAAAATCTGTTATTTAATTAAAGCTATTTTCATCATCTCAAGAAATTCAATGTTGTTTTCTTAAAGATGAGATTAACACTATTACTTTATAAATCTTCTTTATCACAAAATACTTTTTAGAGTATCCAAACTGCAAAAAGACAAGTATAGAGTTTGCTTTAAAAAACTTCATTTTTGGGGTGGTGCCTGGGTGGCTAAATTCATTTTCATTCAGATCATGATCTCAGAGTCCATGAGATTGAGCCCTGCATCGGGCTCTGAGCTGACAGCACAGAGCCTGCTTGGGATTCTCTCTCTCCCTTTCTCTCTGCCCCTCCTCCACTCTCTCACGCGGGCAATCTCTGTCTCTTTCCCAAATTAAACGAATAAATGTTTAAAAAAAAAAAAAACACTTCATTTTTTCTTAAACCTCACAGACCTAAGCGTTTTTTTTTTTAAGATCACAAAACCTTTCAGTAGCCGTTACATTAAAGTAGCAGTACTAGCAAAGAAGAAAAACAATGTACTCTGAGAGATTAAGCAAACTATCCTAGATTTGAAACTTTTACAGCCTTTGTCTAAAATGGTAAATGTTGATGCATTTTCAAGGATTAAAAATATCCTGAAATATCTTGGTTCCCTAGGCATTCTGAGAATTCTACAAACAAAATAGAAAATCGTTTCCCTAAATGATATCGCCATTCTAAAGTAATCTATCAAACAAACGTACACTTGCAGAGATGCTTATTTTCTCAGATCAGCAAAATGGATTTCCTAAGAGAGAAAAAGAGATGATTACGATTTCCTAAGAGGAAACATCACCTCACTGAGGTGTCACTCTGGCTAAGTCCTCTCTACTTTCCTGTGCAATATGAATTCAACATCGCACTTTGCAGTATGTTCTTTGCGATTATTTTGGTTTTCAAGGTTCTGTACAGTATTCCTGGCTTCCTAAAGGAATTAGGACCTTCTTCGTCTTAGTTTTTCACACTGTATACCAGGTCTACAAAGCATTTATTAGGATCAAATAACTTATAAGACCCAGTGTTCCCTTAGTTAATACCAAAGAAGTCTTCAGCCTTCTTGGATCAAGACGGCTATCAGCATTCACATTAAGGTAAATGAATTTACTTGTGTTGGCCTGAAATCCAGGAAAGGACTTATTTAAATTTGGACTTTGTGCTTTATTTACAAAGAAACATACTTTCAAAATCCTGATAATACGAATAAAATGCCTGGCATGATTTTATGAGGTTAAATGAAAGATGCATTGGCAAATAGAATTAGACTTTGTGAATTTTTCAATATTTTTCTCCAATATTTCTCTCCAATATTTTTCTCTGGTTTACAGAAAGGGTTATTTTGTTCAGTAAACTTAATAGCACATAATAAAAATCTAGACAAGAATCAATTAATCTGGACTGACCTAACCATGGTTCATCACTAATAATCTAGCCCTGGGGAATTCTGGTGAAGTCTACTCAGCTAGAAATGTGAGAGAAATTAACTAGAGTAGCAGAGACCATTTGCTATTATTCCCTTGCCTCACAGAAGGGGATAATAATAAGAGAAATACAATAATATAATAGGTATATAAGTAATATAATATTAAATAGTGAGAGATGCTAAGAAGATAATAGGCATGGTGCTATATTGGAGGAGTCTCCTTTAAAAATGATAGAAAGATGTTAGCAGTGAAAAGAGAATGCCTCACAAAGAAAGTGACTCCTGACATGAAACTAAAATGATGAAAATCTAGGAAGAGAGCTAAAAGGGGTCTCTCGAGTATTCAAAGGCCTAACTACAGTAGGCTAAGGAGAAGATCGAAAATGAGGAAGTGGAAAAAGTGAGTTCAGACCATTTCTGAGGGGGGAATGAAAAGCAAAGAAAAGGGATTTCAGATGAGAGTCTGGAGTCCAGGGTCGGAGTATTAATCAGGGGCCAGGGCCAGTTTACACACAGGTTATGAGCTAGAGAACAGACAAGAAAGGAGGACATTTAACATAGGGCCAATAGTTGAGGAGACAAAGCTGAGATCCAGAGATGAGCTGTGTGTGCATTCTCAGTGAGGTGGCGATTGAAAAACTAGTGACAATGACAGAAGATGAGCCAAGCTAGGCTCCAGAAAGTGACAGACACAGGTTAGAGTTAGCCTAATCCCATGAGAATCACTCTTGGTCCTATTACTCTAGTATTCTGACTCACATCAGCATATGCGAAACTGAAAGGGGCTGTGTTGTGGTTCAAGTCCACAGGTACCTGGCTTGGGGACATGTGGCAAAAAGACCCGCTTCCTTCCTTCACAGAAAACTTCTGCAGAAGCTCCATGACCACAAACTTGCTCCATATGGATTTCACTGTGTGGGACCTAGAATGTATGTTTGTATGTACCACCATCTTCTTGCCGACCACAATAGTCTTCGCCCTCGTTCAGTGGGGTTTTATTATTTATTTACTAAAACTGGGAGTGGAAACAGGAGGGCATCTGTTAGACATGGCATCTTACTGGATAGACAGGAAAGGCTAAAGCAAATGTGACCTCTGCTAATATTCATGAGAACAGAGAAAGAAAAGAAGATGTTAAGGGAGAGTACAATGCATAAGGTAATTATTTTAAATTGGTGTTGGTTAAATTAAGGGTAGAAATAAAATCTACTAATGGAACGCCCTGTTTTATGTCTTATAAGGGAGAAATATTGTCTGAAAGATGACCAGGTGACCCCACTACATGTCTGTATACTCAGGACGCTAAAAGGGAGGGAGTTTGAACAACTTAAAAATGGCCTCAAGAAGTGAGAAGCGTGGAGGTAAGTTGTGCAACAAAGCTTTTTAAAACCTGAGTTTTACCAAAAGTAGAAAAAGGACTCTCAAACTGCACAAATGCTTGAGGACATTAGAAAGTTAGTTCAAGTCCAAGTATTGAGAATTTCTTTTCTCCAGTCCAGATTCTGCCACTAAATTGTCAGTCTGATGATACAGCTCGAAAGAGAACCCAGTTTTACATTGGAAGTGTAAATTTACATTGGAACTATATCTGATATAGTTGTTTTTTAAATATCATATTGGACAGTTTTATACTACTACTCACATAAACACTGGATATAATGCAGAGATGTAAGCACATAGACTGGAAGGAAATAGCAAATTATTTATTTATCTCACGCACTAATTTGATTCCTTAAAATCAAAATGTAAAATGAGCATCCAGTTTCCGCTCAGCCCTGGCCCATGTATTCCCTGTTATAGGAAATATGAACATAAAACAAATGCCTCCTGGAAAGTAAGCTGGATGATTTGGGAAATTTCTTTTAATTTCTGATTATGGAGCTGGTACTTGGTACAGTTAAGTAGCAATAATCAACAGTCATATAACCATAAAAATTGAATCTTGGTTCCAAAACCTCTTAACCTGCTCAATGGGAATAGCTTATATTCTAGGAGGAGTGGTAAATCATGTTGGTGTCACTGTTCATTAAGTGCTGATCATGTTAGATTTAACATTACAACTGTCTGTTATTTGTTCAGACAAGGGATGGGGGACAAGCAACTAAATGAAGTCTCAGATTTATGTGCCAAGTTGCAATCCCAGCCTGGCCATTCTATTCTGTGCATCCAAGGGCAAGTCACTTAGCCTTTCTCTGCCCCAGTTTCCTCAGCTCTCAAATGAATATTACACTGACTTGTATAAGAGCAATATGGGAGTAGGAAAGTAGGATGTTAAAGTGCCATTTTCATTTTAAATGGTAAAAATACTCATTTTAATACTTTATTTTCTACCTCCTTAGCTAGTGATTACCTACATAAGGACTATATGAGTATTTATATTGGAATTAATTTTCAAAGATATGATCGAAATCTCATTTAAAAATAAAAATGGTTGAAGTGTTCAAATTATATGTTTTGAATTTTACAAAGCAGAAAGGCATTTTATTTTCTGTTCCCAGAAAATGAGTCTCTAAACAGCTACTAATGTTGAGAGAGATTGAAAACAATACAGTAAAGTCCACTTACCATGGCAATTTAAATGTCTCCCTGTCTATGACACTTAATTCTCGAAGGCATTTTCCAACAAGGTGGTAGTTAAATTTTGCCATTTAAGAAAAATGTCCATTTTAAATGGCTTTTTTTTTCCAGTTGGTTTATGGAAAATGCTGTAGTCAGTTTTTACAGCCTGGAAAAGAAGCAGCCAGCAACTGAATTTCAAGAATGATGAAAGATATCTGAGTCCAATGGGCTGCCTCTTGAGATAGGAAATAGAATAGCATTCTAGCCAAGCCTGACAAAAAAAAAAAAAGAAACCTGAATAGACATTAAAAGAGAAACACATTCCCAGATGAATAAAAGTTCTATAAAAATGTGGACATGTAAAGAGAGAATTTTCAGTGACCCAATAGCCATCCCTAGCTTAGTTGACGTAGTTTATGCGTCCCCAAATTATATGCTTTTGTATAGGAAAAGTTCTTCGTATTTAATTGGCTGAAAAGTCAATTCACAGATTTTGAAGCATAGACTTAGATTTAGGTTGCTAAGGCCGAAGTAACTCATGTCTCTGATCCCCTCATGTGCTAATAATAATAAACAATAATAAAAACTTAGCCATTAAAACAATTGTGAAGGAGGTTGACAAGTCTTTTGCTCACTGACAGATACATCAACACTAAGAGCTAGAACAACAGACAGTCATGAGCACCAATGACATTAAGATTTACAAGCATGACAGGGCCACTGGCAAGCACCGCCACACACAGCAGGAGAAAGAGGAAAATCTTGAAGGAAAACCACCAGAAACACAGCTGGGGGCTTTAGGTGGGAAAGCGGAAAGCCCACACTAATTAAATCAATAAGGAAACCATGGTTTAAAGAATACTAAGAGAATCAGAGAAAGATTAAGGGTTACTGACTTGTATTTTAACAACACGTAGAAAAACAAAACGAGCATTAAGAAGATAAAGTATGGCCTCTGTGGCCTTGTTGATTGATTGGAAAGCACCAGGGTTTATGAACCATCTCGCCAACAAATTTCAAAATACTCCATTGAAAGTCTTTTTTTCCCCACTTGGACAACTTTAGTTACGTTTTACCAGATTCAAGTATATAAATTTTAGTCAAATTTCTTTTGATATAAAATTTTCCAACTCTTAAGAAAAGTGTTCTGCTTGGGGTTTACTCACTTTTGGAGATAAGGAAAAGAAGACATTCATAACAAGTATGTTTTGTTTTAGAATGCTCTGCTTTAAATGTATCCAATACAGATGACCTTTTAAAGATCGATATAATCTAACCAACACAAGTTTTTTATTCCTGGCATCACTTAATCTTGACTGCCTAAATAAAGACAAAGCAGTTGGGCCAATAATTGGGCTTCAACTCTGTGAATTGCTGAATTTTTAAAAGGAAAATAAATGGTAAGACACACTTTTGATGTGCCAAGCTGGGGGCAGAGAGGAAATGCAGACCAGCTCAACATCCAAAGACAAGGAGAGACATAAACAGAAGCCTGGAACATCATCATGAAGTGGTGCCAATATGAGAAGGTATCTCCATCAGTGCTGGACGGGTGACCCACTGAGGCCTGCCCCTAATCTTACAACTCTCTCCCTGGTGAATCTCAGGAGAACATAGGCCAGAAGAGCTGAATGCTTCATCCATCATTACTCAGACTAGCCTTGGACGGGCACACATATAGGTCATGAATATAAGATGACTTTCCACCACAGGTGGAAGATGAAGAGAGAAGTGAACTAGTGGCACTATCTCCTTTGGTTTACGTACTACAAACCAGCCTTTTTCTAGTACTAGTGTTAAGAAACTAAGGTTACTGACTAGCTATTGTTACCTGAGGAGCCTGGTGGAGGATATACGTTGCACTCTCTTTTCTGTTGTTTTATGGTTGTTTCTTGTCTCAGCTTATGAGGAAGTAGCAGAATATGCCACCCCAAAATGGTATACTTTGACATACTGATTATTTTTAGCTGTAGACACTTGAAAATAGCTAGTACAGGAGGATTTCTCCAAACACCTCTCATCTGCCTAAAGAGAGATGCTCCAGAAGAAACTCCCTTGTCATTGATGTCATCCCCAGGTATTTCATCAACCTGGGAAGATTGACTCTTGTGATAGGAGAGAAGTCAACATCATACCCAGACACCTTGGTCACAAGCTATCACATCTCCCATCTATTCTTCTAAGGGCCCATTCATCTTTCCTAAAAATAATTTCCTCTCCCCTAAGAGACCTACATTCCACTCCCCTTTCCCTACTAAGATGGTACTTTAGTCTGAATTCTAAGCTATCTCTTTGGGTTACTCATTATTCTATGGATATCACCCACATATGCATGAGGTATACAAGTTAATAAACATCTGGGTTTTTTTGTTTTTTTTTTGTTTTTTTGCTATTAATCTTTTATTACAGGATCCTTAACCAAGAACACATAGGGTAGAGGAAAACTTATTTTTCTTCCTTTACACTCACAGTAAGATTATCAACTCCTTTGCTTACATTTTTTATAGTCACCTTAGCATCAAACACCGTAAGGTATGCTATAAATCATACAAAAAGATTAATAGGCACTCTACTTAAAACTTACTCCATGCTAGGCATTGTGCTGGTGGTTTGTTGATAAAGCTAAAACCAAATTAACTTTTATTTTAACTCAGAAAAGAGGGCACTTTGGGAATCATAATGGTACCATTTAGTACATTACTGTTACATCCATGAACTTCATTAAATAATTCAATATTTGTTGACTCTATGGATGCATGAATATATATAGAAAGCATATAATTCAGACAGTTACCTATTTACCTAAGTTACCTAGTTACCTATTTAGGGAGCACAGTGAGAGTGGAATTATATTTAATTCAAAATAATATCATACAATGTCATATATATATATGTATATATATACATATACATGTGTATATATATATTATATATATATATATATATATATATATATATATATATTCTTTTTTTCCATTTGGGAATTGGAAAAGTTGCAGCCATTTCATGCCCTTGATTGGACTAGATGATATCATGTGGCTGGTAATGGTGGCTTTTTGAAATAACATTCTTCAAAGACATATCTCTAATTTTAACTCCATCATTGTGCCCCTGATTCTATTGATCATGGCACAATATTTTAAGTCGTTATAGCTAAAAAAAATAAAAATAAAAATAAATTAAAAAGATAAAATCTATTGATGCTTAGATCCCATGTCTCTTTTGGGGGGGGGCATGTAGTTCCACTTTTATATCTCACATTTTTCACATATGTCTGTATCAGTTCTCATTGCCAGCATTTCTCACGTCATGACAAGATTACTTTAAAGTTTTCCAACTTCTGCCTTAATTCTTGCCTCTAATGCTTAGTTTTGAGGAACATATCCCCAAAGCATAACGGTCAATTTATTTATATATCTAACAAAAATTAATTTAACACTTTCTACACACAAGGCATCTTTCTGGAATCTAACCATGCAGCAGGGAAGATAAACACAAATTCCTGCCTTCATGGGATTTATGTTCTCGAGCTGCGCACAAAGAACAAGCAAAAATAAATAAAACATACAGTAAGTGAGAGAGTAGCAAGCAGCTAAATACTGCAAGAAAGGAGGATAATGAAAATGTATGCTGCCATTTAGAAAAGGTAACCTGTTAAAGCCTCATTGGAAACACAACTTTTTAAAAAGTTTATTTATTTATTTTGAGAAAGAGACAGAGCCTGTGAGCAGGGGAGGGGCAGAGCGAGAGGGAGAGAGAATCCAAAACAAGCTCCACACCATCAGTTCAGAGCCCAAGTGGGGCTCTAACCTATGAACCGTGAGATCATGACCTGAGCCAAAATCAAGAGTCGAAAGCTCAACCAACTGAGCCCCAGAAAACCAAATACTGAGTCATGTCCACAAGAACATGAAGAGGGGAGCTATGTCTCCATCAAGGTAAGAGCATTTCAGAGAGGAAAGAACTTGACTGTCATGTTCTGGGTCTAGCAGTGGGGGCAGGAGTAAAGAGATTGAATGTCAAGTGAAGACAGAGAAATAGGAGAGGCAGAGTTCCATGGAGCATTGGAGAGTTTGTTTTCTATTCAAATCTCATTTTTTTTCTGAGCCAGGCATTCTGTAACTATGTCATATGAAATAGCATGGTTTACCCCTCTATCTTCATTATTTCCCTCTCCCTGGTCCATGTGTCTTCACAGAACCTTTCTCCACTTAGTAGTAAATTATTTTTTTTAACGTTTATTTATTTTTGAGACAGAGACAGACAGAGCATGAATGGGGGAGGGTCAGAGAGAGGGAGACACAGAATCTGAAACAGGCTCCAGGCTCTGAGCTGTCAGCACAGAGCCTGACGCGGGGCTCGAACTCACGCACCGCGAGATCATGATCTGAGCCAAAGTCAGCCGCTTAACCGACTGAGCCACCCAGGCGCCCCCACTTAGTAGTAAATTAAATATTCATCTGTTGTTGTTGTTTGGGGGGGGGGGCACCTCCTATAGAAGAGAAGCCATAGGAGGACAGGGACTTTGAGATGTTTGTTGCTTTAATTCCTTCAAGGAGAAACATAGGTGTGCAAAGCATTTACTGAACAAACAAATATTCTGTGGCTGCCATTTGTCCAATGATAGTGTCCTGCATTCAGCAGATGTTCAAAAAGATCTGAATAAATGAATTTGTTCTTCCTTCATTTCTGAGGTGTGTGTTCCTCAAGGTCAGAAGATGACATTCATGAAGTTTTAAATTTTGACAGTGTTCTTGCCATACACTATCTATGTAACTCTAAACATGAATTTGAGTCATCTCCTTATCTACAAATCGACAGTAAATTGACCTACCTTTAAAACATATTGTAAAGATTAAATAATACAATATATAGTAACTTATGTAAAATATAAACATGTATTGATTCTTAGAGCTTTTCCTTCCTTAACCCACTATCTGCCAGTGAATATATTTTCTGTGAAAAAATTATATCATTTTAGAATTTATGAAGAAATCGATATATTTGCTTTTACTGATTAAAAACATCAGTAAAATGATAAAAAATGGATATTATAGAATTTGGAAACCTAACGTAATACCCCAATTTGTTTTAGAAAACAAGGGAAAAAATAGTAATTTGAATAACATAAGAGGCTATGTTATAGAACCCACTTACTTTCAACCCCCATCTGTCTCCCAGCTTTTAAAAATTGTAGTTTTTTTCCCTTCATTTTTACTTGGTAATTTGGAATTGGAAAAAAAAAAAAAAAGAAACTTCCCATTGTTTAATATATTTGAAATGAATAGAAGTGAAACAGTGATAGAAGAATGGCTTCCTATACAGAAACAAAATAATCTTACAGAGATTAAATGAAAGAAACTAAATACTTCCTCTGCATAATAAGATCAATCCTTATCTTCTCAGGTATAAAAAAATGGTTTAAAAAATTACTTATTGGGGTGCCTGGGTGGCTCAGTTGGTTAAGCATCTAACTTTGGCTCACGTCATGATCTCACGGTTCATGAATTCACGCCCCGCATGGGAGCATGCCTTGGATCCTCTCTCTCCCTCTCTCTCTGCCCCACCCCCTTTCTCTCTCTCAAAAATAAAGATAAACATAAAAAAATAAAAATATATATATTATTTATTGTAATAATTTTGCTGTAACGAAACCAAGAAATCACCCTTCCAAATGAAGGATTGCAAAATATGCCACACAAAATATGCCACCTTAGCATATAGATACATTGAGCTTAGGCATTTGAAAACCAGCAAATGCAGGGAGAGGCTTTTGCTGAACTCCTCTCATCTACCTAAAGAGAAGTCCTCCAAAGAAACTCCCTTGTCATAAATTCTCTCCCTGGGAGTATCATCAAGCAGGGAGGGCGGACTCCTCTAACATGTAAGGAGAACAGAAGTTGATATCACACCCAGACACACGTTGCCACAAACGATCACACCTCCCATTTATTCTTCTAAGGGCCCATTCATCTTATCTAAAAAATTTTCTCTCCTCTAAGAGGCTCATATTCCACTCCCCTTTCCTTATTACGATGGCATTTAAGTCTGAATTCTATGCCATCTTTTGGTTATTCATTTTTCCTGGTTATCTCCTATGTATAAATGAGTCATACATGTTAATAAATTTCTGCGTGTTGGGTTTTGTTGTTGTTGCTGCTGTTGTTTTGTTAATCTGTCCTTTATTACAGGGGCCTCAGCCAAGAACTCACAGGGGTAAGTGGAAAATTATCTTTCCTCCCCTACACTTATGAATACCTGTCCGTGGGGCAGGAAACCAGCTAGCTGCACAGATCTCACCGTTGTGTTCCCATCCCTGTCTCCTCTGTGTGGCAAACAAAGTGCTTTCTCCAAAGTTTGCACAGAGACTTGATTCCAGACTCTCCCAATGTATAAGTTGTTTTCTGATTGCATTTTACAAAATTATCTTTTTAAGCTTCATTTTCTTAAGAGATCTGGAGAGCTATATTCCAGGCCAGCATACTTAATTTAGACCTCAACCTGATGATCTGAAAAGGCCTCGGCCATATTATGAATTAGTGACCTTTGCAAATTGCATTTAAGTGGTTTGAAAACACCCATTTTACAATCAAGAAACAGTAGAGATGGGGAGTTTAACTAGATGAATATAAAACAAAATTGTTTAAAAGCATGTCAATTGCTAGCTCTAAGAATAACTGAATATATTAATATCCAAGGTGATCCTTCATATTTTATTTACTTGTTTGTTTATTCACTTATTTATTATTGTACAGAGTACTTTAGAAAAGGTAGGCTAGGATGGATAGGAAAAGAAGAAATAATAAAAATCACCTAATTATATAAAACACTTTAAAATTTGTATTTGAATGAGTGAAAATCAGCATGCCAAAATTCATTTGAAACATTATACAGATTTAATGATAAACTACAAAGTGCTTATTCACTATATTACTTCTATGGTACAGCACTAAGGTAAAATTAATGCACGTTCTAGTGCCATTTGCAGAATTTTGCGTTTTCACAGTACGTTAGAGCTCCCTACCAGATACGTTTATGCCCCGTTTACATTTGGATATATTCCTAAACTAAAAGGCTAAGTGTTTCTATTTAGTCTAAAAATGGGGAGCAAAATGAAGCAATTTATTTTTTTCATACTTGCCCAAATTACTTTCTATAACAAAATGAAAAAGATTCCTTTTCTGTTAAAAAAAGAACTGCATGTTTTAACATTGTATGATCCTTCATTCAAGGGGAAGAAAGGAAATTAATAATAATGCTAACAGCAAACAACAGCATAGATTATCCTATGCCAGACACAAGTGCCCAGTTAATTCACTTAATCCTAACTGCAACCCAAAAAACAAAGCTGTTATTATTATCCTTTTTTATAAGATAAGGAAAATGAGGCCCACAAAGGTTAGGAAATTTTCCCAAGAGCTATTAGGAGCAAGAGTTGGTAAGGGTAAGATATATAAGCATCTTCTGAACCCTAAACTCATTTTCTCAGCCACACCCTACGCTGCCTATGGGCCAAGCACTGAGTCAGCCCTTCCATATGTTACCCTGTTCATTCATGAATGCAGTTAACTCAATCAAAGTCAATCTTACCAGTCCCATTTTAGTAATTAATAATCTGAAACACCAAAAAGTCAACATACTCGAAGTCCCGCAAATGAGTAAAACATTTTTTTTGGATTCAGGTTTATGGATTAATATGGGAGCTTTTTGTTGCTGTTTTTATTTCCTTAACTACATCACACTACTTCCCCAGCAAATATTTACTAAATACCTATTACATGCAAAACATTTTAAATACTTTAAATATACACTACACTGTCTTTAGCACCCACAAACCAATAAAGTAAATGAATGTGCTACTCCTAATGTGAGATTTACTACTGTCTTGAATGGCAAGTGTAATTTCAGATAGTAAAGAAATATGCCATGAAACATCTTTGATTCACATAAACAGAAATCTATTCTTGGTTATATTTGTTTCCAAGCTTTCTTAGTGCATCAGAAAGTCTTCTTTATGCTAGCAGGCATGTTAACTAATTTCTAGCCGCCCTTCCAAAAAAGAAAAAAAAAAAGGGAATTAGAGATGTTTTCAGCTAAACAGTGTCTCTCTAGTTGGGATGTAATAACTGGTTTTTGTTGTTGTTGTTGTTCTTGCTCCTATGTGTTCACCTTTTCTGTCAACTTCTGGCAGGAGAAAATGGCCATATCTTTCCTGTTATCTTTTGGCAGGTGAGACTGGTTTCCAACCTACTGTATCAGTTTAAACCTTTCTTCAAAAAGAGGCTTAAGTAGAGACAGGGAGTCAATTTAAAACATAATATTCAACACACAGCATACGTAGTATATGAATACAGGGAAAAATCATGAAGCTTTAAGAAGTGGCTAATGTTTAGAAGACACCATTAGTTTCTAAACACTAATGTTTAGAAAACACAACACTTCTCTTTTAGAAAAGAAGTGTCTCACTCGGTTCTCTGCAAATTAACTGGGCTAACTCTGCAAAGGTGAATTCCCTTGAACTGGAAGAAGAGAGCAGACACCGGATGCCTGCAAGGCAATTTACCAGAGGATCCATGCATGCACTGGAGGAGACAGTGGGGGAGGCACTTAGTTTTTGAAGCTCCAGGGAGCTCCGGGTCCAACAGGAACAGTCCAAGAACTTGTGATATGTTCCATCTGAATAAAAGATGCTCCAGGAATTTGATGGAGGGAATGTCACTCTCTAATAGCATCTCGGGTGGCTTTGCAGAAGCATTTGATGAAGGCTTTCTGTAACCTTTAAGCTTTTAAGAAATAAAGAATAGGCCAGGATGGTGGCATTTCAGGCAAAGAAAAGGCAAGGGAGCAAGAATGCAAAACCTATAAAGTGCCTCTGAGGAATCCTGAGCAGCAGAGAGAAATATGAAAGTAACTTAACAGCCAACATATCAAAAACATGATAAATGAAAATAGATAAGATATTTAAAAATAGAAGAGGAGACTCTGCAGTTATATTGATAAAAAATAACTTTGTTTTCTCAGAGTATGATAGCAGCCTTATCAGGACACTGACTCGTTTTTCTTATTTTCATTAAACTTATTTTATGCTTCAAATGGAAATAAAATCATATTAATGAGTGAAGGGTAGAAATAAAATTTTGTGAACGAGTAAAAGCAGTGTTTACCTTACCAGATACTGGTATTCATTATAAAGCTATATTCAACTTGGGTAGGGCCAATTCAAGGAAAGAAAAACAGACCACCGAAATAGAATAGAAATTCCAGAAATGGACCCAGATGTACAGTTCACTTGAAGTTACTGAGAACATCAAGTGTGTGGAAAATATGGTTTTCTTATAATTCTCAAAAACAGGCATTCTCAAAAACTGCTAGTGGGGGGTATGAATTGGTACCTCACTTTGGAATTTAAAAAGTATCTGTTCAACTGAAGATGTGCATGCTCGTTATCCCAGAATTTCCCTTATACCTGCTACAGAAACCCCAGAACTTAGAAAGAATAAAACATTTTCACAGGTGCTCCTGTTACCCTAGATATTTTTAAAAATTTCATAAATGCCCATTAAGACAGAAATGTATATATAAAATCAATATATTTAAAAACAGAACAACAAAGCAATTAAAATGAATTGATCTACACGTATTAACTTTCAGGAACCACAAAAAAATATAATGTTAAATGACAAAAACAAACAATACCCCACCAACATATACATATAGACGTATTCATACAAACACACAAGTTATGTTCACATGCATCATCAGCAGAAATATAAAAACCTTTCAAAGAAGCATCTAAGCCTATTTCAGGACACTTATAACCTCCCCCTTCTGCATGTGTGAACTTGGGCATAAGATGTGTGCTCCTGAAAATTTCCCATTAGACAAGATGGATGACAATCTGCCTAGGGTTTGTTTTAAGCCATATGTAGTCGTATGTTGAAAAGGTATTAGGCAGATAAAAAGTGAAAAACAGGATGAGAGAAAAAATCTGAAAGGAGACGAAGACTGAAATTCGTAATCAAGACAAGAGCTGGGAAGACCCAGGTAGCATACAAGGAAAGCTGTGTTGCGTAACGAGAGGACAAGAACTAACATTTAAGGATAAGGTGGCTGAGGTAATTTTTAGGAATGGAATGTTCATTATTCACCTGCACATATAAAAAGTGGCAAAACTGAACCTGAACTAAATTTTCCTTAGGAACTTAATTGTCCCGGAGATGCATTCCAGCAGACGGTCTGCTGGAAGCAGTGAGCTGAACACTCTTGTTTAAAACCATAGGCATGCTTTCATGCACCCGTGCTTTACAATCTTTTTTGTTTGTTTGTTTGTTTAACAAATTTATAGAGCAATAGGACACAGATCAGCGCAGTTTCCTCAGACAGAACCATCCAACTTCAGTGGAAGAAGTTTTGGGTCCGAAACATGAGCAGACGCACACACCACGAGCATGGTGGCGGTTCGACACTTCATCCATCGTTCTCTCAGCTTTTGGGTTTGCTGATACAAATAAGACAGCAATACAGTCCTCTCAATGTAAGAAGGAGAGTGAAGGGTGAGACATGATGAATCATCCATACTCATTAGATTACCCAGGGGAGAATTCATTTAAAGACGCATCACCATAAAAGCACCCCATGAAACTTAAGTAGCAAGGATTAACATACTTCAGATTTGATTTAACCATATTAAAAATCTCAAGTAATACTTAAAAAATGAAGTTTCAAATTTAAATGGTATATTTATTTCTTAAGATTTCCAATTTCTGGGGCACCTGGGTGGCTCAGTAGGGTGGGCGTCCAACTTTGGCTCAGGTCATGATCTCGGGATCCATGAGTTCGAGCCCCACGTTGGGCTCTGTGCTGACAGCTCAGAGCCTGGAGCCTGCTTCAGATTCTGTTCTCCCTCTCTCTGATCCTCCCCCACTCACACTCTGTCTCATTCTCTCCCTCTCAAAAATAAATAAACATTAAAAAAAAAGATTTCCAATTGCCAAAAGAAATATTTAAATAAGGACTGGATATATAATTCTTTTTCATTTTTTTCTTGATCCGACCTTTAATATTATTAATTCCACAACTATTGTATGCACATTGAGAAATAAACATACCATTCTCAATAATAAATTGAAATGATGTTCAACATTCAACCTTCCAATCTGCCTACAATAAAATAATACAAAATGGTTTTCTGAATTTCACGAACTGGGTAAAATTCTACATATCCTGTATAGTCAAATAGGCTATGTTTTATTGAATGATCACATGGTATTCACTTATTTATTTCCAGGACCAAACTGTGCCTGACCCATTTAAATATTTAAAAACCTCAGTGAATAAGTGAGAAAATGCATTAAAAAATATGATTAAAAAAAATCCCAACTTCACTGAGGTATACTTGACATATAAAATTATAAGATATTCATTGTTCATCATAGTGATTCGATATACATACACACTGTGAAAGGACTTTCTCCCATCTAGTTAATTACACATTCACACAGCCATATCATCTCATGTGTGTGCGGTGTATGTATGTGCATATTCTTTTTCAGTAAGAACATTTAGATACTATGCTCTTGCAAATTTCAACTATACAACATAGTGTAATCAACTGTACTCACCATGTTTTTACATTAGGTCCTCAGATCTTATTCATCTTATAGCTAAAAATTTGTACCCTTTTACTACATCACCCACTCTCAGCTCCTAGCAAATATCTTTCTACTCTCCGTTTCTATGAGTTAGTAATTTTTACCCTTCTGTTTCTATTTTCAGCAGAATGATCTTGATATGCACTGTAGTAAAGTAAACTATACGGCACATAAGGGGACTGGAAAATTATGACAGAGTTTCATGATCCTTGCATACGTTTCTTTGGTATTGGTTTACCAATACACTTTCAACACTGCTACCTGTTGTATTGAATTTGAGTGGCAATGGGAGAAGCAATATACATTTTTGAAAAATATGTGTAGATTTGGTAACAGAGAAATGGTACAGGACTGATGACAAATAAAACTAATTTATAGTCAGTAGGTAACAGCTAGGTATGAAGTTCCACTGAGTCACCACCTGTGAGAACCCTTTCCCCAGCCACACGGAGACCTCTAGCACCCACCCTAGGGAGAGAGAGGGGTACTCTGGTGCCCACCAGTTACCACCAGACCAGCCAGCCATAGAGCCTGCTCTCTACTCCTCTGCCTCATCCCTTTGCCTGTGACCCCTCGAGTCTGGGCCTTACCTAAAATGCAGTATCACGTTTTCTCTAGCCATGTGACTAAAGAACAAAAGAGAATTATTCTTCCAAAATTTCAGTGCAACGATAACTGTATATTATTACTTCACTCAAAAACAGTTTGGGAGACTCAGAGAGAGTGAATATAATTTAGTGAGAGTTAAAATTAATATGTAGAAGTGTTAAAATGGTGGATGAATTCTTGGAGACATAGGAGGTCCATTTTAGTAAATTCAACAATGAATAAGGAGGTAGATGATTCTAATTTTGGCAAATTTCTTCAAAGAGATTCATGAATAAATTGAATAAAATTTTGATTCATTAGCCCATAAAAGAAACAAATAGGGTTTATAAGGGTCTAGAATATTTATTAAGACTCTGTATTCAAATAGAATATGCAAAACTTAATCCTTACTAAATAATATTCCATTTGTGAATTTATTGCTGTTAAATTAACTTTTATTGCTGAACATTTTCACATGAACTTTTTTCTTATTCTACCACTTGCTTTATGATATAGAAAGGATACATTCTTCACATTTTGAAAAAGTTTTCTAGATTTAATACCAACAATTAAGTGATCTTTGCCTTTATTCCCACCTCTAGCAATATCATTATTTACACATAGCAAGGTCACAGAAGGCATTTAAATAATTAATTTTGGTTTGTTCCCCAGCAATGGGAAGAGGAAGGGAAGTATTTAGAAACGAGGCCAACTCATCATCTTTTATTTATATGCTATTAGCTAAAATGTCAATAACCAATGCTACCAAAGTCATCTCAAATATAGAATGCTTTACTTAAATGAACCACCCCCATCAAAATACAAAAGAGTAAATGTTTATAAATATGTTTAGGCATTTAAAAAATAAAAAATTGAAAAAAAGAAATAAAATAAAAATAAAAATAAAATAAAAATAAATTAAAAAAAATAAAAAATTGGATGGTACATGCATTAAATTATCAAAAATGCATGTTCTCATTTGTCTTTTCCTTTTTTTAAAAAAAATTAATGTTTATTTATTTTTGAGAGAGAGAGAGAGAGAGAGAGACAGCATGACTGGGGGAGGGGCAGAGAGAGATAGAGACAGAGAGACAGAGAGGTAGACACAGAATCTTAAGCAGGCTCCAGGCTCTGAATGGCCCCCACAGAGCCAGATACGGGGCTCAAACTCATGAGCCTTGAAATCATGACCTGAGCCAAAGTCGGATGCTTAACCGACTGAGCCACCAAGGCACCCCTCATTCTTGTTTTCCTACTCCGTGCTGAGCCAATGTTGCACACCCTACAACCTTAAAACTCTATCAGGCATTATGTCTGGCACATTTTTTTAAAAAGGCATAGTACGAGACTCTTGCACTGGGTATAAACTGAAGTATTTCACAGCTTTTTTACATTATTAAAGTTAGTGAAACTTAGGGAAAATCACATCAAATAGAGCACTATGAGAATATGCAGTTCACTAAGAAAGTGGATTTCTACCAAACACTTATTTACTTCCTTCATATCCTATATATTCAGTTTTGTTCAATTGCCTCAATATGCGTTTCTGAGGTAGTTCGATTAATGAGGATTCTGGAGAAAGGAAATTAGTTGAAATTTAGGGAGTGATGAGAGAGTAGAAGAGGGTAATATAGTAAATACATGGATTTTTATACTGTAGGCACAAGAATTTTGTTATGGTTTCCTTTCTACATGTGTAGTTCAGACACAGTTCTGCATCTAGGTAGATAAATGGCTTAAAAATTCTTACAAGTTTCCCTGAATCTAAGCAGACTTTATGTATGACAGACAGTGATTTGGTTTAATACGAGTATTTTTGTTCCATTGAGTTCTGTGGTTGTGAAGTGATTTAAGGTACAGTTAATCATGAGTGGTTCTGAAGCAATGCAGGTCTGTTTGGAAGAAGATTTACTCACGCATAGCCTGTTTCACTAATACCAAACACAAAGACAGTATGAAGCAAAGATCCTAGAGAAGAACAGGCCTCATAAGAAATCACAAATGCACAACGTTCAGCAAAGTGTGGAAAACAAAGGCAGGAGCAGTCAAAGAGTAAAATGAATAAACTTTATGAAAAGACTATCCAGGGCAATAACTGTCAAAAACAGAAGGCTTATCTAATCTATCAAAATGCTTTTGAATACCAATACCAGAACAGGTCTTAGAATTAAAGGCTAATTTCAATTATAAATTTTCACTTACCTGAACAAGTTTCAAGACAACCAATTTTGAAGTTTAAAAAAGTTAATGGAAGGGTCCTTACAAGAGAAAGACACTCAAAATTAATCTAGAAATAAGAAATTGCAAGCCTACTCAGTGTATTAAAATCATTTTTATGATGATTATCTGAAGAAATATTTAGAGGATAATGGTAGTATAAATTAATAAATATACAAATAAACTGACAAATAAATGGCAGTAGAAAGAAGATTAAATTTCCCTAATCTGGGGAAGGAAACAGACATCCAAATCCAGGAGGCACAGAGAACTCCCATCAAAATCAACAAAAGCAGGCCAACACCAACACATATCTTAGTAAAATTTGCAAAACTCAGAGATAAGGAAAGAATCCTCAGAGCATCAAGGGAAAAGAAATTCCTAACCTACAAGGGGAGACAAATAATGTTAATAGCAGATCTATCCACAGAAACTTGGCAGGCCAGAAGAGAGTGGCATGAAATACGATCATATTTACACAGAAAAAAAAAAAAAATTAGGTAGTGCAAGGTGATTTCTCAGAAAGCAGAGTTACATTTATCACTAAATGGATTATAATAAAATAATACAAAGTTTAAAAATTGTGGAGAAATTCCTTGATAAATAATTATCTTCAGTGTTCACAAAAAATGGGCTTAAAAAAGCTGTAAGAGATGTTTAATGCGGGAATGGTGAATTGGTTACCCCACATGTGTCCATTCTGATCAATCTATAGTAGTTGCTGGGGGAGATGGATGTAAGAGATCTCCTAGGCTTTGGGGACGAAAGGCAGTGATTGCAGAAGGACTCACTGGAGCACAATATACTCATTTTTAGCACCCTTTCTCTCTCTTATTTAAAAATGTTTATTTATTTATTTTGAGAAAGACAGAATGTGTGCAAATGGGCGGGGGCAGAGAGAGAGGGAGAAAGCGAGAACCCCAAGCAGGCTTCCCTGCTGCCAGCGTGGAGCCCGACGCTGGGCTCAATCTCATGAACCTGAGCTGAACCTGAGCTGAAATCAAGAGTTGGACACTAAACGGACTCAGCCACCCAGGCGCCCCCACCCTTTCTCTTTTTTGAAGATGCAGCAAATTGAACGTTAACACTGTAATTTCAAAAGTCAATTCCTTTCTTGAGAATCATATCCACTGTACCATACGAGTACACATACTCTGTGAGACACTCTCCTCTACAGCAGTAACATTTCAAGGCCACGAAATGAGTTATTTCATACATTTGTTACTAATTTTTTTTAAGTACTCAGTGTGCATTACTGACAGAATATATTAGAATCCAAGTACATAATAAACTTCCAATGCCCACAGCATGAGGCAACAGCCTCATGGATAAAAACACAGAGTGAACGACACTAGTTTTTCCAGAGACAAAACAGAATCACTCAGTTCTGAGTAATGTAACTTCACAGTCCTAATAGCTGCACCATGAGTTACCATTCTTTATTAAAGGCAAAAAGCAAAACATGTCCTACAATTCTCCAACCAGTCAATTATGCCAGGGCACTCAGAAAAGGGCTGAAGATCCTAAAAAACAAAGGGAAATAAGTGAACAAAAAGCAAAGCTAGACTACTTCAAAAAAAAGCCTTCAATTAATCAGATTTTGCTTTTCATATCTTAGAAAAGTAGTGTATATATATTTACATAGACACAAACATATACATATAGAATAATATAAAATCATGTATTTTGAGGTCTATCATTTCAGATAAAACTTTCCTGAAAGTCATGAAAAACCTTTTGTGAATAATTTGTCCTTAATATTTTTCAGAGAGGAAAAATTTCAAATATTCATCACTAAGCATGCCTATCATCTATATTCAGCTACCATCTCCAAAATCTCTAGCTTTCTTTCCAAAATAACTTATATGCAAAATAATTACATAATAATTTTCAAGCCAAAATAATTATAAAATATAGCCTATATCAATTAAATAATGTAGTTTAATTTATTTAGGATTTTTTTTCCTTTTAAAAACTTTATTTTTCTATTTTGAAGTATGTATACATGTAAAATTTCCTAAATTATTTCTGTAACAGGCAGGGGATTAAATACAACAATGTATTTATTTTTGTTGTTGTTTTTCTGAACCTATTCTTTATTTTAAGGAGTTCACAACTTATTTGAATATTTAAATTTTAATATGAGGTGCAAATACAGTCCAAGTGTGGGCCACAGAGCACATACATTTATGTGGCAGATGTGGGAAGAACCATCGGGTGTTAGATTTGGAGAAGGAGATAGGTTAGAAACAAGCATTGAAATTCACATGGGACTTGACTGTGGGATTTGACTTTCAGGAGGAGACACAATGCGATCTGCAGGAGGCCACAAGCCCAGTCAACAAGTGAAAGTCAAGGGAGCTGGAATAAGCAAGTAACCGGTATGTGGGAAGTGGGTTGAAAATTGGTATGCATTTATTTTCATGATGTGGATTTGGGTTAAATCTTGAAGAACTTCTATTTTAGGCAATAAGTTTAAATCTTTTGATAAAAATAATACATGTGTAAAGGAAAATACTGGAGGAATTTAAGCTAGTGACTACACAGATGTGATTAATGTACTATGACCATTAATATGGGGAAAGGGAATAGGAGGACAGGTGAGAAATAGTGATATACGGAAACAGGGTAATTGCAAAACATTAGGTTATGAAGTAAAGTGATTGTAAGGAAAGATAGGAAAAGTAAAAACAAAAGTTATGGCTCTTTAGAGCCAACACCAGGCCAAATTTCTTTTTTTCCACGGTATCTAGAACAGTGTCTAGAATATAGAATTCCATAATACGTAAAAAAAAAAAAAAAAAAAAAAAAAAAAGAAAGGAAAGAGGCAGACAGGTAAACAGTTATTAAACACACATTCTGTGTAGAGATGGGGTTAGGCAACTCCATGTACAATATTTGTTGCATGATCATCATAACTGATTACTCACTTTTACATAAAGAAACAGATTAAATGAGGTGAGAGAATTTACTCAAAGTCATTTGGCAAGCAAATTATAAGAGTTAAACTAATAACTAAGTTTGCACAAATCTTGAGCACAGGTTCTTTCCACCACTTTGGGCTACCGAAAATAGAAAACTTCTAACCCACTTGAGTTATAATGTGAGGACACTTAAAGGTCACATAATAAATATGAAAGTATTTTTAAAAGGTCAAAACTTAAGTGATTTCCTGACTTGCGATAATTTCTACCAGTAAACATTAGTTTTAGTTATGATAACAAGAAAAATGTTAGGAAAATTTAACGTAAGCATTTAATGTACATTTCAAAAGGAAATCAAACATTCTTTGGTTTATTCAGTTGTTTTCCCCATTCAAATATAAAAACCTCAAAGAGTGCTTGTGTTTGTATGTAGACTAGCATTATTCATCTTAAAACCATAACTGTGGCATCACAAATATTCAACAACATTTTTGAAGAAATAAAACTTTAAAATATCTAATTTTGTTTTACCTTTGAAGTTCTGAAAATGATGAGTTAATTCCCAGTCTCCTGGCTATTTTTTCATATTTTTATTGTGGACCACTATACTATAATACATTATGATTCCTGTATTATGCAGATTATATCCCTCCAAAGGTTGCAATAATCATGACTGTTAAGAGAATGGACAGGGAACCAAGGCAAAACAAACAAACAAACAAGAACTTTTAACATTTAGTTATTTATTTATTGAGAGACAATGAGAGACAAAGTGCGAGTGGGGGAGGGGCCGAGAGAGAGAGAGAGAGAGAGAGAGAGAGAGAGACAGACAGACAGACAGACAGACAGAATCAGAAGCAGGATCCAAGCTCTGAGCAGGACCTGATGCGGGGCTCGAACTCACAAACCTTTTAGCTCAAATCTCAATAGTTAGCAAAGAAGTGCATATTTTTCTTGATAATTGATATTTAAAGGTTAATTAAAATGTTTACTGCCAGAAACTAGAATTCAATGCAAGAGGAAAAAGAAAAAAAAAAAAACAAAGCAAAGGAGTCACATGGCTGTCCGTTCTGTATACTAGCAAACACAAGTCTTCCAAAAGGAGAACTTAAATCTCCCTCAGCCAACCAAAAACGCGAAATAGTAAAACTGACCACAGGGTTGTTTTTATTTAATTTTTCTCAGACAACAAAATCTTGTTAAGTCCTCATAAATGCAAGGTGATGTGTTTGTTGTTAGGCAAAGCAAAGCTTTTCGCTTTGAAGTACAGTACCTCTCAAAGTCTAATGATGGTGGTCAGTATGGCATAGCCAGGTGGATGACTAGAGTTGTATTAGAAAAAATGTTACTATTGTAATTTATTTTTAAAAAGTTATATTCCGAGCATTACGTATAATACTATGTCTGAAAAATATATTTCTTCATATTAGTCCTTAGAGATCCAATTTCATCAAACGTTATTAAGATGGGAGGTAATGAAAATGGAAAATTTTGACCCAAGTTATTTCATGATGATTACTTGCTCAAATTACCAAGGATACAAGGTCATATCTTTATACCATGTAGAATAAACTTGTTAAAATACACAGTTTACAACATCAAATTTTCTATAAATTATCCTTGCCTTTTTTTTTTGAGGGAGAGAGAGTGAGAGCACAAGCAGGAAAGGGACAGAGAGAGAAGGAGAGAGAGAGTCTCAAGTAGGCTCCATGCCCAGCACATAGCCCTTCACAGGGCTCCATCTCATGACTGGGACATGACCTGAGCAAAGATCAAGAGTTGGTTGCTTAGCTGACTGAGCCACCCCGCTGCTCCTAACCTTGCCTAATTCTTAAATGAATAATAATAATAAAAAAACCCCGTGATTTTTATTTTTCATTTTGTTAAAATTGAGAAAGTGATGCTTAAAATTGGGCATTCACATTAAAGACTTCATATATGAAATCTCTTAAATACAACACTTGTGTTTCAGATAAATTCATCATTTCATAGGAGACTTACAAATGATTACTAAATGATAATGGAGTTCAAATCAAAAGGGCATAGGAAGATTTTCTTTCAAATGTCATGGCCTTCAAAAAAAAAAGTATTTCATAACAAAAAAGAGAACAGAAAACATTACAGAATACATGCAATGACTATGATAAAAAAAATCACCAGCATATGCATTTGGAGTTAATAAAACAAAAAGAACCAACAATAAACTGTACAAGAAGGAAGTCAAAAGCAATCTGTACTCAGTTTGCAAAAGCAGAAGACTTTCAAAATATCGAACCAGCAGCTCCTCTGTTATACTTCAACAATTATAAAAGTAGGCTTTTAGCTACTTAGCACTGTGGAAACAACTCCTTAAGATATGCCTACAATTTGCTTATATTTTTTATTAATTTTTTTAACTGTGTCATTTTAATTAGCCACAGAGTGATAGTCTTATAAAAGTGTGTCTTAGATCTTGCAGCTAGCAATAGAACAGATGCAAGATGTACCCAATCCAGTAGGAAGCAGATTTAATCCTTCATTACTTGTCAGTGTCTTAGTCACTGATGTTTTGATGATATTGGACTCAATGTACAGTCCGTAAATCGATAAAATTGGAAAAAAAGTCTTCTTTTTTACCTGTCCAAAACAACAATACTAAAATCATCCAGGAAGTAGTTTTGCTATTTGGATTTGCCAAAGTTATTGTGTTATAGATTTACTGGTTAAGTTTGTGAGAGACTCAAAACGATATCCACTATTCCCCTTGTCAATTTTATCGACTACTTCACAGATCAAATCTTTGTGGCTCCTGGATTTAAACAAAGATGTTTAGAAAATTGGGTGGTAATACTGTAAATTTACATATGGGATGTATCCATGCAGTGTGTGTGTATTTAAATCATAAATAATGTCAAAAGATAAAACTGTAGAATAACATCACATCAGACAAAACTGAGTTTCGCCAAGACTGGCATGGCCAATATTTCACAGGGAAATCTTGAGCAAACCACTCGATCTCTTTAAACTTCAATTTTTTTCTCCAAATTTTATTTGTAAAATTGAGGAGGTATAACTAATCCCAAAACCTTAACAAATACATATTATTATACATAGTACTACTATTTGATTTAAATTTGAAGGGGCAGAGGTAGAATTTCTTCTAACAAAGCATAATTATAAATGTTCATAAGAGACTAGAGAAAAAGAAAAAACATACAGTCTAGTCTAGTCTATAGGAATATGCTGATGGAAAATTATATATAGCTATCTATCTATCCATATATACGGATATATATATATGGTAAATTTTGAAATAAATCATCCAACTCCCTCATTTTACACATGTGGAAATTGAGGCAAGGAAGAAATCTTCCACAATTTGCCCAACTGAATTTGGCCCTGACATAACTTAAAACCAATGTTCCAGTGTGGTATTCTTTTTTGATACTTGTGATTCCGATCACCTAGATTTAAGAGCTATCTCACGATTACAATGGCCATCTTATTGGTTGCTGGAGTTGATACAACTTCATGTGTATACTGTAGGAAGAACTGCCTTCCTGAACACATGAGGAACCTCTTTCATAAAAATGTACTACCACACAATAAGAATTGAGCATTTCCATATTCCTACTTTACTCAATGAGTATCTTATGTTATACATTCCTTGAATCCAAGAAGTAGCACTTAGCTAATCTCTAGTAGGACAGTGATTAATAAATGACCAGGAATAATATAGGATGAGAAGTAATAATTTCCTTAATCTGCAAACAAGAGATCAAGAAAAAAAATGATAAAGGAGTTGAAAAAGAGAGAACAATTACTACTGTTTTGGAAAACCAGGAAGGGTTTCCTACAAGATGTAAGGGATAAATTTAAATATTTTTTTTTACATTTATTTATTTTTGAGAGACAGTGAGAGACAAAGCGTGAGCAGGGGACGGGCAGAGAGAGAGGAAGACACAGAATCTAAAGCAGGCTCCAGGCTCTGAGCTGTCAGCACAGAGCCTGACGCGGGGCTCGAACCCACGAACTGTGAGATCATGACCTGAGCTGAAGTCAGGCACCCAGCTGACTGAGCCATCCAGGCGCCCCAAGGGATAAGTTTTAATTGGTCAGGAAATATTGTTTTCCATGTCCCATTATGTGCACAGCACTGTGATGTGCACTATGAAAGATTACTAAGGAGATAAAAAAAAATGATCATTTTACTCAATATGACGAGCATCTTTAAAATTAGACTTTTTTATTCATTCTTTCATTCTTTATTCTACTTTTATTCTTTTTCTATTATTTTCATAGTTCAAATAGTGAGCCAGAGTTTGTTTTAAAGTATTTGTGTGTGTGAAAATGGAACACATAGCGAAACCATTAAAATCTCCTATTCAGTAGTCTGTTCTGTTTGTAGAGAGAACTCCATACAAACACAACACACAGTGCTTTATGTAACACTATTTCATTTTTCACAAATATTGTGACATCACTATCTCTAGATTAACATTCAAGGATTTATTCAATGTTGTACAATAGTAAATAAGAAATAGAAACTACAGACCACAAAGTCGTCTGATAAATTTCATGCCCTATTTAATTAATGCATATTTTCTTTCTACATGAATAATAACTGAATAAATAAAAGGAATATAATTATTTTCATAATGTCAAATGAAATCCCTATCAAATTGGAACTCTGTGATCATGGTCCCCTCTTTTTTACAAGTTTCAGCTGTTTCCCTAACTCCCCTGAGGACTGCAAGGCAGGTCTATTTTCAAAGTAAACGTAACGTTTTACTAAAATCCCTAATTTTAATAATCCAGGCTCCCCTTAGGTAAACCAGTTGATATGTTATTCCTCTATTTCATATTATAATACTGACATCCTGAGCTTTTTATATATTCCAGCCTAGCTATTAACCGAAGTATATAAGCTTAATTTAAAAAGTACAACAATATATAGAATATATATTCAAAATACAGAAAAGATTTATTCTCTCCCAAAGGGAAGTAATACATGAAATAGAATCAGAGTCTGTGATGTAAGCATTTCAATGATTATTTTTTATAGTTGAATTCATACTTTATGGATCTTGTAAGACGTTAGCATAAATGGATATTGATAAAGTCCATCAACATTTTTCTAAAGCATTTCACTCTGGAAGTAGAGCGGTAAGGAATAAAATTCAAAGCGTTAACTCGAAACATTGTTTCCTGCACAATTTTAATGTTTGAAAGCTAAATAATTTAGAAAAAGCAAACTTTAGCCATTAAAAAAGTACTTTTGACATTCATGTCAACGGGGCTTAAGTCAGCATGTGTCTTCTGATAGTGCAATTTGCTTGACTTTATGTTGTCAATTATAATTCCACTTTCTTGCTAAGTCGATACAATTAGATTACTACAGGGACTTCATTACAGCCACAGGGAGGACAACAGCTGAGGTATACAATTTTCTTCCTATGGTGCCAGTACTACTGAAAAGTTATTGGAACAATGGTCTGCAAAGGGGCAATAAAATCTGCGGTCTAAATATTGTTATGCCATTATATCATCTGACAAAAGATAGCCAAACTTTAAAAAAAAAAATGCTAATGCAATACAAGTTTTGGCTGTGCCATTAATCTGATCGGGAAGGTTACGACAAATTGCTTTTTTCTCACTTATTCATTTAAACATAATTCAGATTACACATTACCTGCAAGCCTTAGATTCCTAGTGTGAAATCTGAGGGATTTAGAACCGATGGATATCTGATATGCCTCCAAATAAATGTGTAACAGTGAAGAATCATGAAATATTCTTCTTGATTAGATGTGCTCATGTGCTCATGACAATACCAATTTCAGAACTCAAGTGTACATCCTATAATCCAGTATTATTTCTTACCACCACAGTTTTCAGCTATGTTAGAATTCATATTCAGAATGTTACTTTCAATTGACATATTAATTGATTCATTTCTTTCTTAATTATAGAAGGTTTATCTCTTCTGAGTTTTATGGGTCTATTTTCTGCCATCTGCCTTGATATAATATATCTCATACATATTATTGAGTCTTAAAAACATGGCATGTTTCACTACTTTATTATAAAAAGCAGCAAAGTCTATTTAAAAAACTTTCAAACAAATCCAATATTAGTAGTCATGAAATTTCTGACTTAGCAAAACTTTCATGACTCTTCCTAGAAAAATTTCATTTTATGTTACAAGGATATTCAACTAAATTTTACTGAGTGCTTACTGTGTGTCAGCACTGTAATGGGCTCAGAGATTGCAAAGTTATTGAAGGGAAGGAGATTGTGCCTTAAAGGTTCTCAGAATTTACAAAGACAGACAGACTAGTAGAAAAACAATGACAGTACCACATGGTAAGTGTCCTTCTGTGCTCCCCAACCCAATGGTTCCGAATCCATTTGTCAGTCAATGATCAATTTAACCCATGTGTGAGGTCTATAATACATGAATCTACAGCACTTTGTTTCTATTGCCTCTGGCATGGTGCAGTTAGATATGTACTGTGACATGTAAATAGTATCAACTACATCTGCCCTGGTATGGTAAGCTGATTAATTCCCTCCCTCCCCCAATATGTCCATTGTCTAATCCCTAGAACCTCTGAATATTTTGTCTTACGTGGTGGAGAGACTTTGCAGAGGGGATTTAATTAAGGGTCTTGAGATGGGGAGATTCTGGATTATCACAAGGCTCGTTATAAAAGGGAAACAGGAAGATCAGAGTTCGTAGTAGCCGATGTGAGATATGACAGAACGAGTGATTTGAGGAAAAGGCCACTAGCCAAGGGATGGAGGCCAAGTTTAGAAGCTGAAAGAGACAAGGAAATGGATTCTCCCCTTATCCCTCCAGAAGAAACACGGAACCACTGGTATCTTGATTTTAGACTTCAAATTCCCTGGACGGTAAGGGAATAAATCTGTGCTGTTTAAGCCACTAAGGTTTTGCTAATATGTTATAGCAGCAATAGGAAACTAATACATGTGCTCTCCAAGAAGAAAAAGTGTTTTTCTTTTGTCCTCACATGGTATGTATGGATTTTTAACTTGGAAAGCATGCTTATAATGGTGAGAGTATGTTTTCAAAATACTGAGAGGCCTCTTACATCAAAGTAAGAAAAGCTGCAGATGACAAATGGTGAAAAATCAGTCATATTGTTTCTGAGAAATGATCCTTTATTGGAACCTATTATGTTTTGGAACATCTCACATTGGATTGGATTTCCTCCTCGGAGTCACAACCAGCTCCTTCAAGGGAATAGGCTAAATTTGGATGCTTGGATCATTATTCAATAAGACAGCAGTGTCAGACTTGAAAGCATCAGACTCAATTGGCAGTCTTTTTAAAATACAGCTGTCTAACCCACACCCCTCAGAGTCCAAGAACTTTCATTTTAAAGAAGTGTTTGGAGGAAGTTGATTCTACTGGCCCAAAGAGCAGACCTTAAGAAACACTAATGTCGTGAAAAGAATGAGACACACAAGATCTGAGTTTATAGATTTGTCACTCTCTAGCTACACAATCCCTTAACTGCAGGGACGTTCAGCCCAAACAATCTCATAGGTCAGTCGGGATGATCAAACAACACAATATTTATAAAAATCCCAGTAAGTTGTAAAATTATATAAATACATGTTGACTATATTAATAAAAGGCTTTTGTACGTATAGGTATCGTGTGTTATCTAATACTCTGGATAGTATTCTCTGAATATACTATTTACTAGCCTTTTTTCTTTTAAGCACTCTGTGTGTACATTGGTTACTTCTCAAATTAAAACAAAAATACACATGGATGTGTATTCATGTGTGCATGTGCATATGTGTGTACACATTTTAAGATGATGTGGACTCTAATAATTCGGTGTTTACTGATTTGAGAAAGAGACCCTTAATATTCCAATTTAAGCCCCTTTTTCCTTTAAAAAATTGTTGTGGGCCTACTATATTATTTACATTGTTATATTTCATTATTGAAAACTCAATGGAAATTGAGTGTGGAAAAAATAAGATATTTACTTATCCTTATTAGTAAATGATTTATTTTCTCATTTTAGACTTTTTAAATAACAAGTTATTGTATGATACTTCATCTAACTTTTTGCAACATAGAAATGGCTTCATTTGTGTCTGCTTTCCATCCTAATTTATTATCACCTGAAAATTTTATTAACATTAATAATGATGATGAATGAAACTGGGATTAGTTCTTCTCTTTCATGTGTCCCACTAGGCTATTTTCTCCTGCAGAACCACTGTCATTCATTACCCTTTATTTAAAGCCCTTCAGGCAAGATTAAATGCAAGTCATTTCAAAATAGCAGCAATTTATTTTTTTTATAAAATAGACTAGATATTTCCTCAAAGTCAAGGTACATCTACATCTTGTAAGACATCAGAACAACCGCATACATATTTCAGTTTATGTGTGTATGTGTGTGTACTCACACATATGTAAATACGTACTATACATGCACATGCACACACACACATGTGCACACACACACACACACACACACACACACCTTGTATACTGACAAACATCTGGAAGAGAAAAAGGAATTGGTCCACAGATAGAACTATAATGACACAACATGTCTGACATATTGAAACAGTGGATTGAAAGCCCAATGGCCACTCTCAGACCCTGCAAAACTCCATCAGTGAGTAGCTGACTGGCCCCGAGCAAATCCTATCTGCTTGCAGCATCATCCCTCTTCTAGATAGTAAAGGTATCCAAATGCTCAGCTTCTAAACCACCTTCCACTTTGAATATTCTATGATTTGGCCTTGTATAATGCTTTCAGGATAAAATTAATAAGACAAGAAATTTTATCTACAATAGCTGATGGAAAAAACGAGTGGAGCCTCAGTGAGCAGAAAATTAAAATGTTCCCATAGTTGTTCACATTTCTTAAAATGCAACTCTGCTATGTTAGCATAGCAGATGCCTACACTCTACATCAGTCGGATTGAAGAAAAAAATTTAGTTGTCTAGTATGTAGGAAAAATTGCAGACCTACTCAAAATGAATGGCAAAGTCATGTTCAAGAAGACACCATAGAAACGGGCAGCATTTGGCCCTCCGGTTCATCAGTGTGCAGTATTAAATAATGAGAGGAATAAAACCTGCCACCTTCAGACAGATGGACTTTGAATCCTCAAGACAGGTTGTGGTCTTTATCTCATTTAGTATCTGTCATAATGATGGGTGAAAATATACTCTGCAGTATTTGTAAGCCTTTCATTTAATGGATTGATAGCCCCAGATGCAGCCCTTTTATGACTGGCTTCCAGCAAAATATTTTAGAGCCTGCCCAATTAGACCATGAACTCTTGGCAGAAGTGGAAAGCTTTGCATTAACCTCTTTCTGCCCTGCACATGGGACAGCACTACAATAGAAAGTATTCCACAGAAAATATGAAGGAAGGGATAGATTCATTTGTATCGAAGCATATCTGATAAAAGAAAATGCTACCACTTTATAATAAAAACTTGAAACTGTTATTTAGGATGATTAACATTTTGATGTATCAAATACACATATTATTCTAATTTTTCATGAGTAGATAATTTGATATGGCTTAAATGATTATAAAAGGTTATGGAAATTTGGGGAAATGAAATGCCTGTTGTTTATTTTTCTTCTTCTCTACAAATTGACCCAGAGTATCCTTGCACTGCAGTAACTGTAGCAACTTTGGAAACATTAAGTGATCAGTGTAGAATATCCTTGATGTACTTCAGTAAAAATCAATTGCTTGAAAAAAAACACTATGTCATCCATAGTGTTTTGGAAATCCTGAAATCTAAGTCAAGGTAACAGATTAGACATTAGGTAACAGATTCAGAACAACTAATAAATGGCTGTGGACTGTAGTATTGTCTAATATTACAACATTTTCAAAAGTTAAACTATAAGCTGCCATGACCTGCTCATAGACATTTGTAGAATATGTTAAAAGAATTTAAATTTAACAAGTTCCAAGTGCACGCTCCTAACTAACCTGGCTTTATGAGAGAGCCACTCATGAGAGAGCCACGAATAAGCATTCGTGAAGATTCTTTGGGGCATGGCACTATACTACCCTAGATGAAGGACTTATAGAAGCGCAAAGATTTTAAAATTAGAGTGGGAGAGTAAAAGTACTAAGGCAGTATGCAGGTATGAATAATTCAATCAACAGATTATACAGATGCAAGTTCCTTCCCAAGAAAATGGGCTGGGGAACTGTGATTTACATTTCTCTGTACTGCACTTTCTTCTCCACGGTTGACTCAAGTAGGAATACCACAATGCACAACAGTAAAACTGTGCAGTCACGTTTCGGTTTTTCTAACTTTAGAGGTCTCAAGAGTAAATTCATAAAAGAAGGATTCCTTCTGGCATGACCATCTCTGAGCTTTATATTATTTCCAATTATTCCTGCATTGTAAAGAATACTTTTAGGAATACATTTGAACACAAATCTTTGTCTGAACCACTGTTTTTTTGTTTGTTTGTTTGTTTGTTTTCTTTTGGTTTTGTTTTTTATTTTTGTTTTTTGTTTGTTTGTTTGTTGTGGAGACATTACTGGAGATAGGGCAAAAGTCATGAACCTATGTAAGGTTTTTGCTGTATATCACTAAATTGATTTTTAAAATGTTATACAATGGCCAACCTCAGATAATAGTGTCCATTTCAATGAACCTGGAAAAATGTTGAGAATTATCATTTTAAATGTTTTGGTAATTTTACAGGTAACAATGTTGATTTTATCTCATTTCAAGCTGAGGTATTTTTCTCATATAATTATTAGTGACTTATACTGATTCTTTGAATTACAGTAAAACCTTGGTTTGCAAGCATAATTCATTCCAGAAACATGCTTGTAAACCAAAGCATTTGTATAGCAAAGCAATTTCCCCATAAGAAATAATGGAAACTCAGATGATTTGTTCCACAACCCAAAAATATTCATGTAAAAATGATTACAATACTGTAATATAATACAAAATAAAAAGAAAATTCAAAATATAAAGAAAAATAAACAAATGAACCTGAACTTACTTTTGAAAACCTCCATGGCTGGTGTGAGGGAGAAAAGAGAGGAGGGTTACTGTGTAGGACTGCCTTCAATATCACTAATGGAATCACTGCTATCTTTTGGCTCAATGGAATCTCTCTCTGCACGGGGACCATTGTATACGCTCGCATGATGTTGACTACAGTACAGTATTAATAAACTCTTGTCATATACTGTATTGAATGTAACTGGCAATAAGGCAGCAGAGGAAAGGGTCTATATGTGCAGGCAGCCTGACCTAGAATGAAGCAAAGCATTCCTAAGCTTCCTCTTGTATGGAAAAGCAAAGGACTGTCCATAGGTGCTTTGAAATGACAAAAAATACATCAGTGCCACTTGTGGGCACCTTCCAACATTCTGAAAAAATCACTGATTTCTGCCAAACACCATAGCCTGAGACCAAGCATCTGAGCATGGGAGATGATCGCCCATAGTCTGGCAGCAAGCATGCGAGAGACAGATTGTGTGAGAGAGAGAGAGAGAGAGAGAGAGAGAAGAACAATTGGATCAGTTGTGATCATGTGATGTTCAGGGTCATGTACTACTTGTATTGCAAGACATCGCTCATTTATCAAGTTAAAATTTATGAGAAATGTTCGCTCACCTTGCAGAACACTTACAGAACAAGTTAGGCACAATCCAAGGTTTTACTGTATTTGTTTAAATCTGCATATTTTAATAATTAGATTTAATGTTTCCTTGCTGGTTTGTATGCCCGTTATATATTAATTTTATCAAGACTTTGTGATATTTGTTACAAATATTTGCTTAATTGCTAGTATCCTTCTAACTTTGCATCATTTTATTTATGTTTCTTGAAAGAGATTTTTTAAAAGGCTATGGACTTTGATCCCCTTGCTGTAATCACTTGGGAACTCTAGGATATCCATCCCTCCCTGTCCAATGACTTAAAAATTTTAGCATTAGGCTCACTTTTTCTGTCTCTCTCCACCATTATACTGAATTAATTCTTGATTTCAATATCCACATAGATAATCTTTATAATATCCTAGCACCTCAGACTCTAGCCCTCCTCTGCTCCAATGATTTTGTTCTTTACCCTAACTGGTCTGTTTGTTCAGTAACATGATCATGCAAAGAACCCTGTCACGGAGAAAATCTTCATCCTCTCCATAATTCAGTGTCAAACCTCCCTCCCTTTGACCACTTCCCCTTAACTTTTAGGCTAACCACTTCTCAAAGGGTCTTCTCTCTGGCACTCCAATCCAATGATTAAACCATCACATTACTTCATCCTCATATCGAACTTCATTTGTTTTAGATGCAATGCCTATTGTTATAATCACTCTCTTATGTAGATCCCGTGTTCCATCCTTGGTTTTTTGTACTCACTTGTCAAAACCACCTCTATGTTTATATCCAATTCTCTGCTTATTTAGCATGTGCATTCTTACATGTAAATGTAGTCATAAAAGGACACACAACCATCCAGACTGGTCTCACTCACATTAATTTCATGATTGTAAATATCATGGTTGCTCTTTCTCGTCTCTCACCTTTCTCTGGTCAATTCATTCTTCCAACCAGCCAAACCAGCTTTTCACAATTTCCTCTCTCCTCTAATCTCAGTCTCCTTCTTGTCTTCACTCTCAGGAGAGAAAAGGGAACAAGGCAGAAGACAGCTTCTCAATTTTCACTCCATTAAATCTAGAGTAGTACTTTCATTTATACCCATAAACTGTGTTCTTCTTCCTTTAATGGATGAGCAGATTATGCCCATAAGACAAACCTCTAATCTTTCTTCTTTCTAAATCTCTGACAACATTCCCCTCCCTGACTCATCTGTTCCTTCTCTAAATAATCTCTCCTACAATCATATAAAAGGCTGCATTTTTCCATATTACAAGACAAAGACCCCTCACTCCACACTCTTCACATTCTCCTCTAGATATTGCCTCAATTCTCTGCTTCACTTCATAGGGAGAAAATAAGCAAACAAAAACTTAAACAACAACAACAAAACTTCAAGAGAACTGTTTATTTTGTAGTCTTCACATTTTCTTCTAACCCTCATTCCTATCAGATGGTATCCTCACCAAAATATTCAAAAGTCACCAGTGATTACATAAAAGATCTCTAATTAAAACAACAACAACAACAACAACAACAACAACAACTCCGTATACTAGAAGCACTTAGCCCTGCTGAGTATTTATTCTTTCTTCAACAGTTTCTTTATTTCACCTGCTAGACATCATTCTCCCTTGGTACTCATTCTATCTCACTGCCTCATCTTGTAGTCCTATTGGATTCTCTGCATTCATTTGGCCTCCAATCCCCTTATTTGACCTAAAGCCCAATGTTGTTTGTTTCCCCATCTATTGCTTTATTCACATGTATATACTGGTATTTCACAAATGTAAACTGTTCTATATATTACTCTGAAACCTGGAATCTATCATCTTTTCTCGGATGCCTACTTAACATCCTCACTAGAATCTACCTCCACAAAGACTGTTCCACATGGAAATGAGGTCAGAATTTTATACTCAGCCATTAGTTAAGGGTCTTGCCAATGTGAGTGACTCAAATTTGGCAGGCATTTCCTGATAAGGAAGAGTCTCATCAGCCAGGTGCAAGTCTCCACACTGGAGTACAAGTTGTAATCTATTAGCATTCAACATCTATTAATCAACCAACAAAGAGTATCATGGCAAGACAACAATAGCATGTCTGCACTCTGGAATAAGTAACTGGTTGTGGTAGGACCCTGGCTAAAAACACATCTATGTATCATTTTATGTCAAAGGTGGTTTAAGTATGAAGTTTATTTTATATTGTTAAACAAGCATTTTAAGTTTTTAATTATTTTCATTGATGTATAATTGACATATAATTAGTTTTGGATGTACAACATAGTAATTCAACAATGATATAAATTACAAAATGCTTCCCACAAGGGTACTATCACTAATCAAAGTTATTACAATATTACTGATTATAGTCCCTTTGTTGTTTTAATCTGTGACTTATTTGTTTTATAACCAGTATACTTCTTAATCCTTCATCTATTTGCTGTGTTATGAATTTAACTAAAAAAATACATGTATGCATCTTTTTACATTAAAGCCTTGTATTATATCACTTTTAAGTACAAAGCTTAAAAACAATTCAAAGTAATTCAATTATTGTATTTAAGTATAGATTACATCAACCACATACAAAATTAAATAATCGTATAACCCACCACTTTGTTTAGAAAATAAAACTTTACAATAGAGTTCAAGCCTTCTAATGACCTTTTTCTAATCACTTTAACTTTAAAGTAATTACAATTATAAACTGAGTATAAACTTACCCATGAATTTCTTTATGCTTGTACTAGATACATCTCTATGATCATTAAAATGTATGCTTTTGTACCTTTTTAAAATGGATCGTGCTATATATAATCCCTCTTCAACATTATTTTTTTACTAATGTTATTTTGAGATTCATTCATGCTTTATGGGCAGCTAGAATTTACTCATTTCACTACTAATCTCATTTATGACTATACCTCAATTTATACATTTAATACCCTTTTGATGGACATGGAGATGGCTTTTATTTCCTTCTTATAAGAAAACACTGATTAAGCATTCTCGTCTATATTTCCTTGTGTATGTGTGAAAGGATTTCTCTAAGGTTTATACCTTGAGAGTGTAATTATAGATAGAAAACTAGGTTAGAATGTTATTAAAGTTAAATAAAGGGAACTGTACACTTAGACTATTGCATTAGTTCCTATTTGGCAAGAATATGAAAATACTTAACGGACTGTCTACAAAGATGACTTTTTAGGCACTACACATACGTTTTATGCACTAAGGCAGAAGCAGTTATTCCTCCTTGAATCCAGTCTGATATGTGAAGCCTACTGGATGGCACCTGCTATTTGATTGTTTTCAAAAGCTGTTCCTGAGCCTCACTGAGGTTATCTTTTTTATTAGGTACAGTTGTTTTGTTTTTTGTTTTTGTTTCTTTAACACGATACATCTGAGAACATCAATAAGGATATACCGTGGTACTGTATTAGAGAGGAATATGGAGAAAATGGCATTCCTTTTATGTTCCAGGTCCTATGCTAGAAGATTTATTTATAGATACCCTTTAATTAATCCTTAAAACCCTATAATGCTAATATATAGCAATTTTTCTGCTTTGGAGAAATTATCCCAAGTCACAAAGCTAATAAATGAAAAGAACATGGATTTTAACTCACATTTATCTCACAACACGGTATGAGGTTGACTTGTATACATGAATGGTGCTTAGGTAAACTTGGTTTAGTTACTAATGTCAATGGCAATGCATAACCTAAATAATTAATATAGGTTTTGTATATTAAAATCCTAACTATATTTCAAGAGTCCAATAAATTCCAATTCTTCTTGGAAGCTAGTGTCCCTGTGTAGACTGAGATTGTCCTTCCTATGTTCTTCTATACCAACATTTTTTTGTATCTTATTGTACCATACTGTAATTGTGCATTAAAACTATGCATATGATATCCCTCATTAGAAATTAAGTTTTTTCAAACGCTTCATTTAAAATGTGCCAATGGTATCTTCTAGTCACCATTTCTTAGCTAAAGTCCAGTCCCTAAGAGGTAGATGTGGGAAGGCACAGTATAAAAGGGAATGAATCCATTATGTATAGAAAACGAAAGCAAATAAGCAAGACACGGTTGTCATAGGGTATTGGGAGATCACATAGTAGGCATGCAGTAATAGAATCAGAAAGGAAAGAAAACAATGCATAAGCCAAGAAACACTTCAAGCACAAGGAGATTTTAGGAAGGGACCTAACATATCTTGGGGGAAATACAAGGCCCAAGTTCTTATGGAGCATAAAGTCAAGGCTACTCTTGCACAGGTGGCCTTAGAGTATATGCTTAGGCCATGAGGTATCTCCACCTCTGGGCCAAGGCAACCTTGATTCCTGAATACATCAGCTTTAGAGAAAAGCTGTGGGCTTTTTGGTCCACAAAAATACCTTGAAAACAACAGACACTCAGCAAACACAGCCATAGAATTTCAGGAGGACAATGCCTTATCCATTAGGCAACTGGGGCCAGCCATAGAATTTCAGAAAGAACACAAGGCAAAACCTTCATTTTATAGGTGGTAACACCGAGAACCTGAGATGTTACGTTACATGAGCATGGTCGTGCACAAGTGAAAATGTCAAGGAAAGCTTGTCACATATAGATATTTTAGTTCTGTTCATTCAAAAACAATTTTTAACTTGCTTAAAACTATTACTGGGGTGCCTAGGTGGCTCAGTTGATTAAGTGTCTGACTCTTGATATCATTCAGATTGTGCTGTCCTGGTCATGAGATCTAGCCCTGAGTCAGGCTCTACACTGACAGCATAGGGCCTGCTTGGGATTCTCTCTCTGTCCCTCCCCCTCTCACACATGCATGCACATTCTCTCCCTCTCTCTCTCTCTCTCTCTCTCTAAAATAAACATTAAAAAAATACTACTAAAGAAGGTTTAGCAAACAAAGATGTAAAAGAAATGGCTCCTGACTTTAGCTTCAAATGAACAGGGTTTTTTTTAACAATAATGGAATTTTAAACAAGGTTATTATAAAACTTTTAGGTTCTTTTAAAGTAAATGTTAAATCTTCATTCACACTTACATAAATATAGAGAAATGTAAATGTGAGAGAGGAAGATGCAGAAATGGAGTTTAGATGAATTTTTCTTGCCCTTGACTTGTGAACTTGAGCTTTGTTAGCTGTACGGTACAATTTACCTCTCTTCTGTGATAGCAGGTTTTTATTTATTATGGGCTTTTAAATAAAATAAATACTATCTCCTGAGAAATTTTATTCTATTTAGTAATTAATCTCTTTAAGGTCAGGACCCCAGTCCTATCTTTGTTGCTTCTCAGAACGCTATTCAATTTTTAACTACACTGCAAGTATTCAACGCCTATATGATGAAATGATTTAGTTATACATAACCTGCTGATCTTATTGTCAACATAAGATTGCCTAGCCATGTATCTCACCTTCTCGCATTGCTACCATGGTAAAAACAAAACAAAACAAAAACAAAAAGTCATTCAATGTCTTTAACAATACAGCCTAACTAAAGCTGAGAAATCATAGGGCTTATTTTCTGAGAAACTATTATTACTCTTTCCTTAGAATACACTACTCTCATTTGTCATCCTTTTTTTTTTCTAAGAAACATATATCAAAAATGTTAATATAATGTTAGGATGTCATTTTCTGTATCAAGGAAGGCACAGGTTTACTTCTATGGAAGAGAATGACAAATCATCTTCATTCCATTGCCAACCCCAAATGATTGCCAGGGGCTGCATGGAGTGTTCTTTTTTGAGAGGAATTGTGAGGCCTACTGTAGACTCAGCAGGAAAGCATGCCAAGATTAATTATTGAAGTCTGCCATGGACATACAGGAAAGTGGGTGTCAAGACATAAGTCATGAATCTTATCTGTACATTAGAGCTTGAAATATATCGTCATTTCACTTAGTAAGAGATAGATATGTTCTTATCAGATGAGAGTCCCATGGCATGTACGATGAACTCTAAAAATGTACACGGGACTTTTAGGAGCCATGTTTACTACCTGTTCCAATGAATCGATAACAGGCCTCTAAAAGGACTGCCATTTTTCCAGGATACAATTATCAAAGTAATAGAAAGTAAAAAGCCAAGAGAATTATTTGCTACTTTTACTTAATAAATAATACTTAATAGTTAATAATAAAAATATTTAATAATCAAAAAATAGTTAAGAGAAGCATCTGTTACTTCTACTTAAACATATTTTGATGTGTCTCTCCATGTCAAAAAAGAAATTTTCCTTTTACAAAGGGGAAATGGACATTCAGAGAGGCCACTGTTTAACTCCTCAGCATTCTACTGTCCCTTTATTTCCAGAATAAGATCTGGGTTTGATTCCCAAACAGACCACTCAGTAGCAGTGACTATGGAGATCAAATTAACCAATAATAAATGTCGACATTCTCTGTTTGTACCAAAGGGACAAGAATTAAGTCTAATATTACTATATACTGTCTGCTCTAACCCCTAATCTTGCTTTCCAATTTTGAACCGAATCTCAGTAATCTGAGTTCAATTCCTATTTCTAACTTTCCTGAATCTTTGTTTTCAATCCCTTGATTTTGGACTATATTCTGGCTCCAATTAACCTGCCAAAAAGGTTCAGCAGAATGTTCACCCCTTACCTGGAAAAAGGTTTCCTTCAAATGTAACAGTCCATAAGTAACAAGCAAATGCTGTCTTCATTAAAAACAAAAATATTTGGTGAATTCTAGAATTTTACTCACTCATGTTCCGTATCTAAGAAAAACAATCATAGAGATGTGTTACTGCCAGATAGAAGCAATGTTCCTTTAGGAATTATGTAATGTGGCCATTTTGAGGAATAGGAGTAAAGACTACAATCCTCAAATTAGAAAACATCCTGGATTTTCATGCAGCAATTTAGAAAGAATTAGTGAAATAAATGTAGGGTCGTGCTGACAAGGAAAGATGAAATAAGTGTTGCCTCTTAATTTCACATTTTTTTTATTCACTTGGAATATGTCAGAAAACTTAGAACCATTCTTTATACCTCCCTCTAGATCAACACGACACCTAATTTATTAAGCAGCATGGCCAACTACACCTTTAAAATATATCATTAATGCAGCTATTTTTCTCCAACTTTCCTACTACCACCTAGATGCAGGACAAAGAGATGTAAGACTTACTAATATTGTTAAAATAACGTCTTTATTAGTCACCTCTCTCATACAATGTTCCATCACTTTCAATCTATTCCTTACCAAGCAATTTGACTTACTATCTATATCTATATCTATATCTATATCTATATCTATATATCGATATATATCTATATATAGAGAGATATATACATGATTATGCCTTTTTAAATTTTTAACTCAGAATCAACAATGGTTTTCTTTTGCACTCCTTATTTGGTTTACAAATCCCTTAACTTGTAAAACTTCCTTACCCTCTAAGTTCTAACTCCAATGGTTTTGTTCCTCAACACCACAAAAAGCTTTACATCCTTGAGGACTTAATTCATGCCGTGCCAACTACCTGTTATGTCCCTGACTCAATCTCTCAGCACTGTGGCCCCTTCTCATCCTCCAAGTCTTCAGGTATCAACTTACCTGCCATGCTATGTGACTACAACACCTAAACAACCCCCATCCTCTTTCATAGATTCTATTTGATCTGTTATGATTCTTCCAGCAACTGCAATTAAAATTTACTATTTTCCCCCACTAAACTAAAATTTTCAGTGAGAAGGTGTAGAGATATTTTATTAACCATGGTACATCCTACCTCTAACAAAATGTCTGACATGTAATAAGAGTTAAATATGCATTTGTGGAAAGAGTGAATAAGAAGAAGTCTATGATATGGTTTCTTTGTGGTCACTGTTGGTGGTGGCGGCACGGTTATTGTCATTAGTGATGGTGATGACTTCTTTGCTTATTTGTGGTAATTTTTTTTGTACAATGAGACTATTAAATATTAGAGATAATAGGTAAATCATTCAATAAGTGGAGAAGCCAAAATACAATTCAGCGTCTGATGCCAATACCGCTGCTTCTAATAGTACATGATACTGTTTACATATTCATCATATACTAACAGAGCATAATGAAGTGGGAAAACTATTGGTCTATATTCCAACAGCCCTGGATTTAAAGTCTTGTTTCTCTATATATTGACTGTGTTTTACTTTCAACTTTCTCATCTGTAAATCGGGTCTAATAACCTCTACCTATTGGTCCTCTTGTGGATATTGACCAAAATTATAAATAAAATAATAAATATAGCAATGGGCATATAGTAAGAACTAAATGAAATTGGATTTTGTCTCTTCTCTTCCTCAATGATCATCAGCATACATTTGGTCTCCTTTGGTTTTTGATCGCCAAAGTGTTAACTCTCCTTCAGACTACAGATTTCCAACAAGGTTTTTTTTTCTTTCCTGTTTTTTTTTTTAACCTCTGTACCAAGATAATCATTGCTTAAATATAACTTCCATGAAATCTCTTTTTCCTTCAAACTATATGGTGGACTTCACCCCTGTATACTATTAGTTCATTCGCTTTGATAAATCAATAATAGTTTATGTCTGGATTCAAAATAATCCATTTTCAAACAGACATCATTTCCTTCTCAATATGGTACATTGATTCTTCATAACATTTATGCAAGACAATTTGGCAGCAGTTATAAACCACATGCACTCTTGAATGCCACCCAAATTTCAATTTCAATTAACTATCCAAACTGTGAGTCCCAGCAAAATGCACAGGGTAGACAAATAAAGTGCCAATTATCAAATAGCTAGAAAGTATTATTGATCTCAACTTGTGGGACCTACATGATCAAGAAAAGAGAAATGGAAAATGAAATATGTCCAAAAAACCAAGCTTTTCAGGCTTCTCTTGATTATGTGACCACCGACAGATGGAAACCCACATACACACTATACACAAGTGCCTCATGTAATCTCATAAGTACATTGCCACAATATTATCGGAAAGATTTCAGAGTATTATTCTAAAACACTTATTTAAATTGTAGTTAAAAATCTAATTCTGACACTTGTAAAAGAGTAATTTTTCCTGCTATAAGGGACGGAACCAGATCCCTGATAGTTTCCAATGAGTGATAAGGTTTATATGATCCTAAGAATGAGGATCATTGATCATTTTCAGCGTGAAAAGCAGATACTTACTCCTTTGTCACTGGATTACTGTGCGCAGAACAAAAAGGTAATTACATTACAAAGACTCTAAAGGACTGCTTTTTAAAAATGAAGTGCCCAAACTCTGCAAGGTAGAGAGAAAATAACCTATAAATACAGGTTTCTACAGATTCATTCCAAACTGTAGTGCTTTATATGAGGTTTCTTTTTAAAAGTCTGGTAAATGCAAGCATATCATTTTAAAGTCTCGGGCTTGAAAAAAAAAATGACAAAATGAAGATCCAGCCCTCTCCAAGGTCGTTAATATTCCATGGCAATAATGGAATTCTCTGGACAATTTAGATGAAATTAAATTCAGGCTACTGACTAGCATTAACAAAAACAGACTCAGAACAAATGATTCCACCTTTAAAATTCATTATGGACAATGAAGGGATTCTTTACTAGTGTTGTTTCTTTTGTTGTATATTGAAGTGATCAAATGTTTGTTTCTATTAAGAACTACTTTTAAACATTTTAATTAATTATGTATCATTTTATTTTTAGGAAAGACAGTTTGAATATCTCAATGGCTGCCTTTAGTTAAATATAGGTTCCATCTGAGATTGGAATAATATGGAGATGAGCTCATTAATACTTAAGAGTAAACAGAGTTTTTCCTGTGGTGATATTTATTTCATTTTATTTATTTATTCTCTTATTTTAATATTATATAATGTCAATGCTGGGATTATAATAAAATGGCTTAGTTTCTTGGTTGAAAACTGCCTTGGAACAGTAGCAAATCATGTGAAGAGAAGATTTCAATAGGTAATATCTGTCACCAATGTCTATAAGTCTCTATGAGATCCCTGGAAGGAAATTGTTAGGTAAATAATAGTATAATTTTCACTGAAAAAGAGGTCTTACATAGGCCTCCTGGCATTAAAAAAAATAATACTACTATATGAAAAGGATAAACACTGTATGAAAAAGTAAAATTTAATTGAAGATATTGAGGTAAGTGTCATCCATTAATCAAAACTATATGAGGTTTAGAGACACAAGATTTGACCCTTTCTTTTTAGCACTTTAAAAACCAGGATTTCTGGGGTGCCTGGGTGATTCATTCAGTTAAGCGTCTGATTCTTGATCTCGGCTCAGGTCACGATCCCACCATTCGTCAGTTCAAGCCCCTTATCTGGCTCTGTGATGACAGAGTGGAGCCTGCTTGGGATTCTGTCTCTCCATCTCTCTGCCCTTCCTCCTCTCAAAATAAGTAAATAAACTTTTTAAAAAATGAAAAATAAATAAAAACCAGGATTTCTGATACATCATTCCCAAACCTGGCATCCAGAAGTAAAGTCCAAGTTGAATTGATTTCCTAGAGGGTGATTAAGGGTGCTTTCTCAAAGAGAAGTTCATATATTTTTTGCATTTCTCTTTAAGTAGTACAATAAAGGAAGTAATCAGAAGGAGACTAGAAGAAGGAATATGGTAAGCCAAGTTACCTAGCAATTACTTTTTTATTGCTTTATACATACTCAAGTATGACAACTTTGAGCACCCTGATTTGTTTAATGTCACTGAATAAACTCAAATGAAATAGAAAAAAACCTTAAATTGGGGGCTTATCAATGTTTATGCTATATAGGTCTGCCCATCATGGGAACTTCAGCTGTAATGATTTTATTTAATTCAATTGGTATATGTCAAGGATATACCAGGTGTAAGCCACTGACCCAGGTCCTGCTGCAAATACACAGTGAGTAAGATATGTTTCTGGCTGCAAGGTAGGGACCAGTTTTTTTAATGGGGATAGAGGGTGCATACAGCCGACTATATTATAAGGCAGAAATTGTTTCTTTTTAAAAAGATAAGACACATCTGTTATAAGACCTTATAATATAGATATTGTCATGAGGAAGGGCAGATTCAAATGTGAAGGAATCAAGGGGAGAGGTGAGTGTTCACAGTTGTACAAACATGAACACAAAATATCTTCAGAAATTGAACTGTGAAGTTGAAAAACTAAATGTAAGATAGTCATAATGGCATTTTCATGAAATATTAAAGGGAGTGCAACCCATACACTTCTAAACTTCAAATTAGTTAGTTCTTTTAAAAATTAAATTTGCTGAATTGTTTGATACTCTCAGCTACAAAAGACCTGCCTATTTTTAATTTTAACAATTAAAAAATAAGCACAAGCTAGGTTTGAAAAGATAGTCCGTTTCAAAACAGTCAAATAATAATCATCACCTTGATAGAGATCCAGGGACTAGAATCCCCTATAATGTCTATTTTCTTCACTGTATCTTAATAATTTATTTCTCATTTAAAAATCTCAGACTCAAAAATAAGACTTACTCTGGAATATCTAAAAACTGATTCTTCCCTCATTAATAGGTCTATCATTTTCTTTTCCTTTGGGAAATAATCTTCACAACCCCAAGTAGATAGATTAAGAGAGTGTGTGTGTGTGTGTGTGTGTGTGTGTGTGTGTGTGTCTGTATGTATGTAAGTATGAGATGGATTGGGGAACTCTCTGGAAAACAAAAAAGCCACTTAAAGGTATTAATGCTTTAAAAATGTTTCTGGAAATAAAGATATTTCAGAGTTGTTTGAAATTCCATTTTTATTCATCTCTATACTAAAATTTATACAAATTAATAATGATTCATAAATGAATGGAACTAACACAAATTAATGAAGAGTCACACATCGATTCTGGGTGATTTGTTTTGTCCTTTGCTGAAAAATATTTTCAGCATACACCTCATTCAAATGCTAATGAGAAAATGAATTTCTTGGCAAACCTCTATTCTAGAAAAAAAAAGGCAGTGGAATTCATTGGTGCAATATCATTCATAAAGAAACATTTTGACATGTAGCTAAAGTTCTAATATTACCTACCCTAACAAAAGATCAGAAACAATCCAAATCAGTGTTACGGGAATGGTTTAACAAATATTATATAGGAAGACAAATGATTACTAAGTAGCTATTAAGTAATTAAAAAATTGGTTTTGGTTTTGGAATAAATTCAGTGGATTAAGTGCCTGACTTCGGTTCAGGTCACGATCTCACAGTTCATGAGTTGGAGCCCTGCATCAGGCTCTGAGCTGTTAGCTCAGAGCCTGGAGCCTGCTTCAGATTCTCTATCTCCCTCTCTCTCTGCCCCTCTTCCACTCCCACTCTGTCTCTCTCTCAAAAATAAACAAACATTGGGGCACCTGGGTGGCTTAGTTGGTTAAGCATCCAATGTCAGCTCAGGTCATGATCTCATGGTTTGCGGGTTCGAGCCCCGCAACAGGCTCTGTGCTGACAGCTCAGAGCCCAGAGCCTGCTTCAGATTCTCTGTCTGTCTCTCTCTCTGTCCCTCCCCTGCTCACATTCTGTCTTTGTCTCTCAAAAATATATAAACATTAAAAAATTAGTTTTGATGCAAATATGTCACTCATGAGAAAATTTAGTAAATAGCAGTATATGCATTAGGCAAAAGAAATCTAATTATTAAATACAAATATATAAGTAAATATTAGATATAAATATGTGTAAGTCACTTGGGATTTTTTTAGATTCTTGCTAACTCCTGCTGCTCTAGGCCAAAGGGTCTATTTCTTCAAGCAAGGAAAGAAAGAAACCATTAAAAACAACAAGAGCAAGAACAATGAACCAAACAATATTCAGCTTTTAGCCTCCAAGTTAGGATTTCAGGGCACAGTAGTCATGAAAATTTGTGTTTTATATATAAGAGGAAGGAGTGTTTTTTTTTTTTTCTTTTTTCTCCTAAGATAGGAGAGGAGGATTTAGGATTTATAGCCAAAAAGCTTGGATTAGTCAGAACCTAATGTATGTTTGTTTGTTTGTTAAGGACACTGAACTGGTAGAGTTCAGATTTTTTATGAGGATAGTTTCATGATAGCAGACAGAAGATTTAAGAAGAAAGGCTCCCTGATGTGGGGAAAGAAGTCCATTCAGAGGGTCAGGTAGACACAAGCAATAGAGGACCTGCATGGTGCACCTGCCCATGAGGACCTGCAAGGAGTGACTCTGTTGGAGGGGCACATGCTGAATGGATGTCCTCAACAGAGCTCTGGAGGATTTAGCAAGAGGTCACAATGGAGTTTTTATGTTCTAACTAGAATCTAAATTTAGAATTTAATGTACATTGTTAGTCGCCTCTGGATTGAATTGACTGAAACTACCAAGTTTTCAAGTTTGCGACTGGAATCATACTTAGATGAGTCATTGACAGAAGAAATGGTAAAACAGTGTGTCATAACAGAATCTCTTTAGATAAAATTTATAAAGCCTGTTCCTTTGGGACCATGAAATTCAGGTAGCTTGAACTGGAATGCATTCAATAACAATTTTAAGTTGACATAATCTTACAAATAGTATTTTGGTTGTCACTGATGTAACAGGCACTGATGAGTTATTTGGTACTACCCCCAGTCATTAAAAACAAATCTTCCTAAACCATAGTGCATTCAGAATTTGCAATGGTATATTCTGCTAGGCTGCATAAATACTACAAAAACCATGCTTCAATAATTACATTTCAAGATAAAGTTTGAAGGTATGAGAGTAATTAATAAAAAAAGAATGCAACAGCTTGAATAAACTTTTAAATTACCCATTTGAAACCCAATTTTAATTATGAAACTTGGCTTAGGGAAAAATTAAAATAGCCATGACCCCCTAACATAAATGAATCAAAGAGCTAATATTAAACCAGCTAGCAAATATACAAAGAAAGCCAGCATTCTACAAATGGCCAAGGACAAAAAGAGATTAGGGAGATGAAAGTAAAGTCATTTGCTGTGCAGTTGGCTGTAGGAAAAAGTAGCTATCAGAAACTAATAAAATCTGAACTGAATTTTACTGAATCATTCGTAATTTATAAAGATTTGAAGGCATCTATTTAGAAAGGGTTTGGGGAAGATGAGATGAGCTCTTCTCAGGTTGAGAAGGAGTCTATGAGATTGTTCATCTATAGCCAGGAAAAAAATCTAAACCAAAATGGTGACCGATTCACATTTTTTACGTGGTATCAACTGATACTATCAAAAGAAGCAAAAGTAAAAAATATCAAACACATGTACTTTTGCCATCAAGAAACAACTAAATGACCCGTTAATGACATTGAACCATTGATAGTTTTAAACTAAAAACACTGATAGTTTAAACTAGGTCACTTCAGCTGCTGCCTTCAGTGAGTACAAGTCCCTCACTGAACCTCATGTGACAATATACAGTAAGTTATGTGCCCAGTAATACATTTGACCATCAAGATTAAATTACACAAAATTATGTCATCTACTGCAGCCTTCCTAATACTTCCTAGATAAAATGTAGTATCAAGACTTTATAAGATGACCTGTTTCTTCCAGCTGAAGGAGTGGCTCAAGAAGGTGCCACGTGATGGAATCAGGCAAAAAATATGACTCACACGATGTCAAGGACTGAGTGACAGAGGCTACGTCCTTGCTTTTAGAGAGACCATGGTCTTGAGAATAAATGGACAAATAATTAAAAACAAATGTTCAATAGTAGAAACAAGTAGAAACAACATAGAGAAGAATACAGGACACGACCAGTTTGCTTCGGTGAAGACTTTTCAAATGGGGTTACATGTAAGGTGAGACTTGAAGGAGTTCAAAAGGACAGAAGAACATTCAGAATGAAGTAACTGCATACAGGTGTGAAGGAGCACAATGCATTTGAAGACCTGTAGATGGTTGGTTATCACTTGGAGAATTGAGTGTTTCCATGGTAGAATTTCTTTCTCTGTCTTTACTGAAGTTTCTATTAACAGGTGCTAGCCAACTCAGATTCAATTGTGCTGTTAAATAAAGAAGTCCTTAAAACAGACCAAATGTCCCATGCTCAAATATCTACAAAACGAACTGAAAAGAGAGCAACGTGTCAAAAAAAAACACAATGCAAGGCATAGGACCCAGTGAAATAGGGTCTTTAAAGGGAGATTAAATATCTATGCTTTATTTCCATAAAGTTTTCTTTCAATGTGGTTATTAAATAGCTTACATAATTATATTCAAAGCATTTTGATGACGTGATAAATATATTATTTATCTTTGGACATTTCCCTATTCTTTCACTATTCCTCACACCTCTCTCCAAAACCCCATAAAAGATTTCACACAGACTTGGTGTGGGGTGAGTATGTGTTAAAGTAAAGAACATATGCACAATAATTACTCTATAGTTTTAGACTCTGTTTACTTTCCAGGACAAAACAAGTGAATATAAAGACAGGGATTTAAGAAAAACACCTCAATCATTTAACAAAAGTCTAAGTGAAAGACAAAGTAACATACAAAATTAAAGTTACCATTTGAATTGAAAATTAATTAAATTTCCCCAAACAACCTTGAAGAATTATAATCCATTTTAAGAACAATATAGAGAAGTATAAAAATAGAAAGTGACGCACATATTTTTTCTATATAGCAAAACAATGAATATATGATATATGCCCTGAGACCACCATATATAAATTTACAATTCTTACCCCTCTCCACTCAACACACACACACACACACACACACACACACACACAAAGCAAGTAACATGAAAAAAAGGTCTGTATATAAATTAAGAGAGGAAACATGGTTATATTTTTCTATTTACCTGTATGTCAATTTATACAGAAAGATATTTATGGCTTTTTGTTTTCTAATATGTATTACTAGAGAATATTTGAAATACCCTTTTTTTGTGAATGGCAGCTTGACCCAGTAAAATTCAACTTCCAAACTTTGGTCAAACATCTTTGATTCTGCTTCATTCAGATTTGCTATTAGAGGTGGTTTATAGCTGGTGCTATAAAATGCTTGAGGAAAAGAAAGTGTGTACATGAAAGTGAAAGTGAAACAGCATGTAGGTATAAAAGAAACAACAGACTAGTGTGTACTCAATAAGAGAAGAGAATTAAGAAAATGGGGGCTGAAGATACATTTGAAACCCACAGCATCTAATAAATGGTACAATGTACAAAAAATGTACAGTAAAGTATGTGGAGAAATACATAATAGGCATATTAATTATATCTACTATTGTTGAACATTACAATGTTAAATGACCCAATTATTACACATTTTATCATTTCGTATAAAGTTTTCATAAATATTTTAATATAATTATAATGACCTTAATGAAAATTATATTTAAGATAATATAAAAAGTCATTTAAAATAGGTATCATTTTGATAATAAAGGAGAAAAATCATGCTCCTATTCACATTTGGCCACTGGATCACAAAAAACATCATGAAAGTATAGAAAGGAAGATAGGTTGAAAACCTCATTGTTTTTCCTTCATAAATGATTAATTCTAACATGACTTCTACTGTCACATCTGAAGAAAATAGTAAAAGCTGTGCTACCTGAGTCTTTTTCAAACAGAAAATGTTAAGCATCAGATTTTAGTTTTTTTTTTTTTTAATATATGAAATTTATTGTCAAATTGGTTTCCATACAACACCCAGTGCTCATCCCAAAAGGTGCCCTCCTCAATACCCATCACCCACCCTCCCCTCCCTCCCACCCCCCATCAACCCTCAGTTTGTCCTCAGTTTTTAAGAGTCTCTTATGCTTTGGCTCTCTCCCACTCTAACCTCTTTTTTTTTTTTCCTTCCCCTCCCCCATGGGTTTCTGTTACGTTTCTCAGGATCCACATAAGAGTGAAACCATATGGTATCTGTCTTTCTCTGTATGGCTTATTTCACTTAGCATCACACTCTCCAGTTCCATCCACATTGCTACAAAGGGCCATATTTCATTCTTTCTCATTGCCACGTAGTACTCCATTGTGTATATAAACCACAATTTCTTTTTCTTTTTTATTTTTTTTTTAAATTTTTTTTTCAACGTTTTTTATTTATTTTTGGGACAGAGAGAGACAGAGCATGAACGGGGGAGGGGCAGAGAGAGAGGGAGACACAGAATCGGAAACAGGCTCCAGGCTCCGAGCCATCAGCCCAGAGCCTGACGCGGGGCTCGAACTCACAGACCGCGAGATCGTGACCTGGCTGAAGTCGGACGCTTAACCGACTGCGCCACCCAGGCGCCCCATAAACCACAATTTCTTTATCCATTCATCAGTTGATGGACATTTAGGCTCTTTCCATAATTTGGCTATTGTTGAGAGTGCTGCTATAAACATTGGGGTACAAGTGCCCCTATGTATCAGTACTCCCGTATCCCTTGGATAAATTCCTAGCAGTGCTATTGCTGGGTCGTAGGGTAGGTCTATTTTTAATTTTCTGTGGAACCTCCACACTGCTTTCAGAGCAAATTGGTGCAGCATCAGATTTTTCTTAAACCTAGAGTTTCAAATATTCTTTTTTCAAAACTTGGAGTTGCGTATAAAGAAATCCATTCTATACCGTGACTCCACGAACATTTACAAGTATGCGTATTTATTTAAAACTAGTATGCGTGCAGGGCTCCTGGGTGGCTCAGTCAGTTAGGTGTCCGACTCTTGATTTCAGCACTGACAGCGCAGAGCCTGCTTAAGATTCTCTCTCTTTCTCTCTCTCTGCCCCTCCCCCACTGTCTCTTATGATTGCTCACTGTCTCTCTCTCTTTCTCAAATAAACTTAAAAAAAAAAAAACACAGTAGTATGTGTGCATGTGTCTATTCTATCCCATTCTGTTCTGTTCCATTCATTATTTCCTAGTCTATTCACTCGTAGCTTATCCTATTTCATTCTATTTTATTTGAAGTAATTTCTGGTTTCAACCTATCCAAACAATTACATGACCCACTAAAAGGTCAGCTGTGTAGTATTAAAAAAAACAAAAACAAAAAAAAAAAAAAAAAAAACATTGTGCTAGACTGAAGCAAAATAACAGGGGGATATGTACTCTGCAATAGTTGCCCCACAATTAATCTTACCAGCTTCATATATCACCAATCTATTTTTACATTTTAACAAGGAGGTTTAAGTGGTGATAAGTATCCACTGCTTAATTTGAAAAATCTTATAAAATTAGTGTTATCCAAATATCAAAATCATGTAATGAAAAACTTTTGTAATCCATGCAAATTTTCTGAAACACCTTCTAAAAGTGCTATCTAAACTGTCTTTTTTCGCCAGATTTTTAAAAAATTTACTTAAATTCTTAAGTTAGTTAACATACAGTACAATATTGGTGTCAACAGTAGAACCCAGTGATTCATCATTTACATACGACACCCAGTGTTCATCTCAACAGGTGCCCTCCTTAATGCCCATCACCCATTTAGCCCATCTCCCACCCACCTCCTCTCTAGCAACCCTCAGTCTGTTCTCCATATTTAAGAGCCCAAGAGACTCTTACCATAACCAAACTGTCTTCTTAAATAACCTCGCTGTGGTGGAATTGACCACTATTTAAGATAATTGACTGTTCTGCAGGACACCTTTAATTTGTGACCATATTTTACTTTAGAACCTTGAGAACAACCAATAAATAGCATTGTCAAATTCAAAGAAGAGTAAAACTCAAACTGTATTGTTTACAGCTTAAAAAATGCATAAACTTTACCTTTATAAATTGTGTCTGAGTAATTTTCAATAAGAAGGGAATTTTATTGATTGCTACATCTATCCTTCCACTCTGTCACTCTCTTTATCTGTACATTGTCCTTCACAGACATTTATGAAAATATTTTAACCTTTTCCCTCATGGTGAACACTGGGCTCTTAGAGTACCATGGGTCTTGGCAGAGTGACAAACTGAGCGCTCTTTTTCTATAATGAATGAGACCAGCGCAGATCTTGGTATTCTAGATGTGACAAAAAGGGACATCGCTCTGCTCCAGAGACAAGAATTGTAAGCTCTTTTTGTAGATACTCGGTAAAAGTTGGGGGGGATATGGTTTAACTTACTGTCTTTATTATTCTATGCCTATTTGTTTCATTCTCTTTATTCAGTAAAATGGAGGATTTTTGAACAGAGGAATAATGTGATCTGACTTAGATCATTATTAAGTAATCAGGCAGAGATGCTGAAGGTTTATCCTGGGTAATACTCATAGAGGTCATGAGAATTAGATTAAGATATACCACATTTTATAGATATACCCCAAGTTTTTTTTAACCAATTGAACGGGGGGGGGGTGTGTGAGTAAAAGAGAAGTCAAATATAATACAAGCATTTGGTCTAGGCAAATGTAATGATGGGGTAAGTATAAACTGAGATGGAGAATACTGGGATGGAAAATGTTCTGCGGAAATAATAGAAGTTCAGCTTTGTCTTTTAGATGTCCAAGGGGCTGTATGAATCTGGAGTTCAGTAGAGCGATATGGTGTATAGATGTAATTTGGAGCTACAAATCGTCATACTGGTGATGTTTAGAGATCTAAGGATGGAGGACGTCATCAGAGTTTGTAGAGAAAGAGAAGAAATGAAGCCCATGGAGCCCTCTAAAGAGAAGAGGTTTGGAAGGATGAAACCAGCAGAGGTGACTAAGGAGGGGACCAATCAGCAAAGGAGGACAAAACTAACAAAAGATTAACTGGCGAATTTGGTACATGTGTTGTCTGTCAATGAAATAAAGAAACGGTACCAAGAAGGGGAGCGAGCAACCATCAAATGCAGCTGATGCCTATTGGGAATTGACCACTGGATTTAACACGAGCCTCTCCTAGGAGTTTCTTGAGGGCAGGACTTACAATCTTGTTTCTTTGTCCTGTAATCCAGCAGAGAATTTCAAAAAGTCTAAGGGCAGTGTTCTTTCCATCACAAATCCTGATTCTTTAGGTGAAGTGCTATCGGAATACAGAGAAGTTCAATTAGGTAGACCATGCAAATTTTAAATAAGAGTGTTGTTGTTTATGGGTTTTTTCCTGGTTTTGTTTTGTTTGAAATAAATATTTAGTTATTCAAGATAGACTACAAGCCAGTAAAAAAAGCAGTAGGAAATAATTTAGGTGACCGTTCAAAGTTGGCAAGAGCCTGGTGTAACAGTTAAAGGAAGAAAACAATGATGTTATGTGAGAACAGCGTAAACGAAACACAACAGGAAACTGGAAGACTAATGGTGCCAATAATAAATAAATATAATGGTACCAAAACATTAATAAATAGTGCCAAGTAAATAAAACAAATCAGTTAAACTGATGTTATTAATGACTAAGAGGTATTTTTAAAATTCTAAATAAAATTAGTTAAATGAAAGAAGACACTTCATTGTTTCCATTAGTTGGCTACATGGAGAACTAGAATAAAGACAGGTAATGCTTGAAACTTCTGTGTTCAGGTAAAACCTCATGAATCTACTTGGTCACGAATCTACTTGATCTCCTCTAAAGCAGAGACAAAAGAACATGCAGGTACTAGACAGATTCTGGCTTTTCTGATACCTGAGAAGACAGAATTCTCTCCCAGAAGACACTGAAACAAAACCACTCTCATGGGCCTTACTGAACTCTATTCGTCCATTTTGAACTTAGCAGTGTCTTACCATAAGGCATTACTTAAAACTCAAAGTGCAGACATAAGAAGGCAAAAGAACAATATAGAATATACAGAAGAATGTAACATTAATTCAAAGAAAACTTAGAAACTGAAATCAAGCTTGAAAAACGTATTAGGTAGTTGGAAAGCAACACTCATAGCACATTAGCTTGCACCAAAACAAAATTAATAAAGAGAAAGTATGTAAATAGTATGTGAATATTTTTGTAATTAAAAGAAGTGCCTCTTTGCATGAGGCAAAAAACATCCTGAGAAGCATGCAACCATCCAGCTGTGGAGCACATAACAAGCAAAAAAGGCAGATTCCAGGACAATAGGGGGAATTAACATACCTCATGAGGATCACAGGAGGGCAAAATCACCTCATGTGTCTTCAGACAGAGATTTCAAAATTTTACCTAAAATACAGGCTTCTATCTTTCCTTTGAATAGAATCTCAGCTAAAAACTATATTTTCTAGGCTTCTGTGCACCTTTATGTGGCCAATGGGTAATGAATGGAAGTGATATTTACAATCATCAACACTTTTCTATGAAGAAGTTGATTACTTTTCACTCTTTTTCCTCACCTTTGAAGTTGGGATGGAGTCATGTTGCTTGTTGGCATCCAGTTTACACACGCACAATGTGCCAAAGACTTAAAGGATGGCAGCTCAACAAGACAAGAACCCAAGTTCCTAATGGTCTGGAGAACAAAACAGCCTCCCCAACTCTGGATGGAACACAACACCCATTTCTGGACTTTCCTATGAAGGAGAAATAAGCTATTATATGTGGCCACTGCATTTTTGAGTTTCTTTGTTATGATATAACTTAGCACCTACCCTACCTAATTCACATATAAGATCCTAGCATAGTTTTTTGTTTTTTTGTTTTTGAGCACATAAAGTATATTCCTTTTTTCCATTTTAGTCTTTATATACTCAATAAGTATTTACTATGTACCAGATTACCACATGTCTCCATCGGTCCTTACATTTTTGAACCACTTTTATATACGTATATTTAATTTTGAAAAGGGCCAGAGGTGACTAGATGGCTCAGTTTAGCCACTTACTCTTGATTTCAGCTCAGGTCATGATCCCAGGGTCATGGGATTGAGTCCTGTGTTGGGCTCCGTGCTAAGAGTTGGAGCCTGCTTAAGATATCCACTCATTCTCTGTCTGTCTATTTCTCTCTCCCTCCATCCCTCCACTCCTCTCCCCTACCATGCTCTAAAATATAAAAATAAAAATAAAAAAAAGGGACAATGAAGGCACATGAATAACAATATTTTCTTAAGTAGCCTACACTATCACATTTCACAAAGGAAGTAAATAAACCTCAGCTGAATGTTCATCTCTGATGAAAGCCTCAGGAATTCCCCAATGACAAATATTTTCAATGTCAGGAAAGTTTTAGGGTTCTGATGGTTTTTGTGCCAAGTTAGTTTCAAGAAAATCAAATTGTTTGACAGTGTGACAACAAAATTAGTGGATTTGCAACTAATGTTGATAATAGAAGATTGACTAAAGATAGCATTCACTGCAAACAGTTCAATGAGGCTAGATTTTCCCAGGTAGACCCACGGTTCAAAAAGAAAAGGAAATGTAAGGAAACATTAATGTCATCATGATGGTAAAATTCCTGACATCGATTCTTATAAAAATGAGGTTCCACAAAAGGCATATATACCCCTTTATATCTCAAATTCTTTCTTAGGTATTGTCATTCATTGTGCATGTGTCTTCTACATATTGGCCAACTTTTTTTGAAGGTTTATTTATTTGAGGGAGAGAGGCAGAAAGACCAAGCAGCCTCTGCACTGTTAGTGCAGAGCCCAACATGGGGCTCAAACCCACAAACTGTGAGATCATGACCTGACCTGAAATCAAGAGTCTAATGTTTAACTGACTGAGCCACCCACATGCCCCATATTAGCCAACTGTTTAAATATTTGGAACAATTTGCTTCATTCTATGGTTTAAGAAACATACAAATTGTCCCTTTGGTCACCTTATTTGACAGTTAAACTGATAATACTGTTGTTGCAACATAATGGAATGCTATTTAAACTTGTTCCCTTTGTGAAGTGCTCCATAATTTATGGGTAAGTTATTGTGCTTTCAGTAGAATTGAAATGTCTTTGAACACACAACAATATGTCTTGATTAAATTATATATTTTGAAATCTTTATAATTGATTACTGTTTTCTTTTCATGGATCATCCAGTGACATTTCACACAAGCAGCTTCTCCTGATGCATGGCCGCTTGGTGCAGAGGACAGGCTTCTCAGATGCAAAACAATCTCTGCTCTACTGCAACTTGTGATTCATCCTGCAGAACACATATATAGCAGGACACTGTTCTTCTTTTACATCACAGAATTTTTATTGTCTTTATGAGTATGACATGGGCAGACTTCATGTTGGAGCAAATCTGGCGGGGGGGGGGGTCACACCCAGAGGATCCTTCATCAATACCTGACCATTACTTGAAGGTAAACAGTCTTAGAATAGTTCTCTCTCCAAGTTTCAGTTCTAGGGCTCAAAATACATAGCCTCTGCATTAATGACGGATGAATTGCAAGTTGGTTCATTAAATGTGAAGATGGCATTAAAAGCAGCACAATTACATTACCATCACCTTGAAAGGTCAAACCAGAAATCACAGCATTCGGAACTACTACGAGAAATATGGCGAGGTCCCAGAGAAGTGAATTTAGACAGCAAAGTTTCAACTAAAGCTAAGGTTCATTTACAAAGAAAAAGGGTCAGTAACATACCATTGCTATAATTGACTTTTGAGAAATGTGGCTTATATTCTAAAAATCTAAATGTAAGTACGCAAAATGCCAAATGATGAATATAACTCAGGAGTGCAACTTTTTTGCTATCTTTCTCTCTTGCCTACATCCCCTAAAAATCACAAAAGTCCTTGTAATATACTCTCCTCTTCCTCCTGTCCGTGGGTAATGTGGCACTTAGATTTGGTATGTGTTCCTGGCTATCATGGGTTAAATTGTGCTCCTCTGCCCTAAATCCATGAGTTTAAATATTAGCCCTAGAACCTTAGAATCTATGGACTTACTTGAAAATAGGGTCATCAGAAAGTAATTAGTTAAGATAAGGTCATACTGGAGTCGGGTGGGTGCCTAACCCAGTAAGATAGTTATCCTTACTACAAAGGAGAAATTTGGACACAAAAATAGAAACACAGGGCAAATGCCATGTAAGAACGGACTTTATGCTACCACAAGCCAAGGAACACTAAAATTGTTAGCAAACCACTATCAGAGAGGCATGGAAAGGATCCTCCCTCATAACTCTCAAAAGGAACCAAATTTGCAGATACCGTAATATTTGAACTTCTGGTCTCCAGAACTGTGAGACAGTAAAATCCTGTTGTTTAATCCACTCAGTCCGTGGTACTTTGTTCCAGCTAATAAACTAACAAACCGATACACTGGTTCAAATTATTTACCTCTGAATTGGGGATATCAGGCCTTATTGTTTCAGGTTCTAGTAAAGATTAAATGAGATAATGTTTACATAGCATGTAGCATGGTGCAAGACACAAAACAGTTGGTCTCCAAACCATCAGTCTCCTTCTCATAGTTAGCTACTTTTCTAATCTTCAACCTAACATTTAGAAAATATTAAAATAATAATACTTGGAAAATAACTGATTCATATTAAAACACCGATTATTAATAAATCTTACTAACACATTCTGTTGTATTTGAAAACTATTTATGACTTAAGATGAACATAAACTCTCCAGTCCCTATACTGAAAATCTCTCTGAACCTTCAGTTAGCACATCTTTTGGAGGAAAACTAACAGGGCATCTTCTCTGGGCTCTATCTGCACACAAATACCGTATCTTCCTTCAATTCAGAGAACATCGTAAACCTATTAAGAGACTCCAAATTAAGAACATCTAATATGTAAATTTCAAGACTGGAACATGTTTGTCCTCTTTTCTAATGCTTTGGTGGACTTTGGCAGATTTTCTCTTGTGTTCAAGTAAAAACTTCATTTGCTGTCAAACCTAATAGTCTTTTATATGTGTTTAAAGTAAAAATAAATGGGCTATTCTGTAAGATAAGGGAAAAAAAAGTTACACAAGACTCTACACAGAGAAAATAGAAATATGATGGATGGATAAAAGTAAATAAGCTATATCTCGAAACCAAATAAAAATGGCCAATATGTAAGCAAACAGTAATTCAACAGTAAGCAATATAAAAACTATTTTTGCACTTGTTTTAAATTGTCAATAAGTACATTATATACAATACTTAAAAACAAATTTTGAGAATTTAGTTCCAAAAAGCTGAGAAGTAGTCAAATAGCATGTATCTCCTCATTAACCTCTCTTATAACCACTGTAACAATGAAGTTTGCAAAATGTTTACAACACACTGTTTGTTGAATTAAATTACATTAGTATTTCATGAATGAATGAACGTACCCTTTAACATTTATTATCTTCCTATTAATCTGACATTAGTTTATTTCTCTTGCTCTCCTGTTTCTGATATAGGAAGAGTATTATTTATTGGATAAGAAATTAATTCTGAGAATGGGACATGGTGAGGTTTGAATTCTAGAATTCTTTATATTGGTCTGTGACCTTGCACGAGTTGCTTGCTACCCTTTCATGCTTTACAGTTCTCTCTCACCTAAAACAGAGTAACTCAGGATACTTTGATTAAATGAAATACTGCTTACCACATAACAAGCATGGAATGAAAGTTATTATACAACACGAATACATTCTCAAGCAAAGTGATTTATTATTTATTATCATTCTTACTTTCCTAACTAGAAAAGAAGGTTGGCCAATAATTATAGGAACCATGCCATTATACATCTGGATGGATGTAGGAAAATGCATGGTCCACAGTATGCAGCTGGATTCATCTATTTAGGGCAGTCATTCCATATCTTATGATTTACTCATACACCTCTAATTTCTTGTTCACTCTATTTTATTTTGTTCTTTGGATTCAGCAAGTTAAGTTCTGCTTCAAGGGAAGTAGTACTGGCAGAAATACACAATTTTGTATTTTTTAAAACTATCTTGATGCTATAAATTACATTTGAAAATTCACAAGTCGAGTTCTTTGAGCATTCATTTAACCTTAGACACAAATGTGTTTTTCTTTTTCATGATCTTAATATGATACAACAACAACAACATTCTTAGTTTTTAATTATAAGGGTCAATTTGGCATTCCAGAAGTGAATACTAGCACTCTTCTAGCTATTAAGATCCATGATTATAAACATAAATAATTCTAATACATTTTTCATATATTTTGATGAAAAGGACACAATTTAAGTAATTCAAGATGATGTGTACCTTGACATTTTATTTTTTTTCAATGAAAAAAAATAGCTCTTCTACTGGGATTTTCCATTTCAGGAAGTCTTTTGAAAGTCTTGAATAAATTTTTATTTCTCACCTCCAATTTTTATAAAGTTGACCTGGCAGTATTTTTTGCAGTATAATTATATATTTGTGTCTATACCATCAAACTAAATTATTAAAGGAGAAATAGTGTTCTTTGTTATTTATTAAAGAAAATTAAAAAAAACATTTAAAGGGACATCAGTTTCTTTTTTCTGTTTGTTTTATACTTTTTAAAGCACAAAGACTCAATGCTATATACTTAGGATATTAGGCTATTTACAAATAAAATTTAAAGTTTCCTAAATTCAGGGATGCCTGGGTGGCTCAGTAGGTTAAGTGCCGACTTTGGCTCAGGTCATGATCATGAGTTCGAGCCCCGCAACAGGCTCTGTGCTGACAGCTCAGAGCCTGGAGCCTGCTTCAGATTCTGTTGTCTCCCTTTCTCTCTGCCCCTCCTCCACTCATGCACTGTCTGTCTGTCTGTCTCTCTCTCTCTCTCAAAAATAAATAAAAACATTAAAAAAAATTAAAAATTTTCCTAAATCCAAAGTGTAGCAAGTATTGCTACACAAGAAAAACACAAGAAAATCGCTTTTTTATGATACTAGTGGAAGCCTTTTAAATAAATCAGATTGAGCCCTTTCTTAGTTGAGCAGAACCAGGTAATTTATATAAGAAATGACTGTGAAAGAAAGATGCCTTGAAGGAGTAAAACCACTGAGTCTTCAATTTCACTTCAACACCCCCTGGATAGTAAGAGGAACCTGACAAGAATAAATGACTCTCAGTTACATGTGGAAAAAATCAAATCCCATAAACTTTTCTTGGCACCACTAAGAACAAGAAATTAATAGTCCTGCTTAAATCAAGAAAGAATTGCTAAACCTGATAATTCAGAAAGAAAATAAATGCTGATAAATGACATCAATATGTATTGTATTTCTTTTATGGTTACAAATGGAGATTATTTGAGTATGATAAAATTCATTTAATTAAAAAATGTTTACATGAGGAAATATTGATAAAATTGCTTACGGATTTAATTAAAGCATCGTGACATTTAAATGACTCACTGGAGGGTAAGTTAACCTTCATATCTAGGTTTTTACTGGTATTATTATATTAAGCATTATTATATTCAATTAGTAAAATATTACCATAAAAATTTTAGGTAGAAAATTTACACTTAAGGCTCAAGCATTGCATTTATTTTCACATCAAACTTTTCACATACTAAGTGATCCTATCATAGCTACCAGGAAATCCTGTAGAGTATAATAGATATTCATCATAAACCAACTCAAATCAGTCTGTTCTAACCCCAGAAACTAAATGTTGTATCTAAATTTCCATTTGCTTTCTCACTCGTTTCTCCTATGTTACAAAAAGGGTGATTTTTCTAGCCATTAACGTATTTTCAACCATACTTTGGATTGAAGCCACTCTCATTTGAACCAAAATTTGAACCAAGAAAATCTATTATTCTTCATTTTATATAATAAAGAAATCCTCATTTGTTTAGTATATTAAGAAAATATACAGAGCAAGTATCAATGCCAACTACTGTCATGGATCCTGGGGATAAAGCATAAGAAATATAGCACACTTTCCCTTACAGAAATTATTTTACATGGAGCTATATATAAGAAAACAGGGAATTATAACACTGGTGATGTGTGGTGAGAGATGGCATAATGGATGCTATGATGGCAACATTAAATGGCACCCAACAAAGCTTTGGTTAGCCAGAGAAGGCTTGCAGAAATGATGCCCGAACTAGGCCCTTTTTAAAGGAATATCCTAAGTATATAGCATTGAGTCTTTGTGCTTTAAAAAGGAATTAACTGTGTGAAAGGACTGGAATATTGAGTAACTGAAAGAGCATATATAACGGCTTAGAGTTGAGCGAAAGGTGAGATGTCTGAGGACTTGAGAATTCATTGGGGTTGAATACTAGAAGGTGAAAGGAGCCACATTGAGAGGGAAAGCTGGGGACACAGCAGAATATAATTATAGAGAACATTGCAGTGATCTTAAGAATGGATTATTTAACAAGAACGATTAGGAGATAGTAAAGGGTTGTAAGAAGGAATGTAATAGGATTCCATTTTCACTTTAGAAAGATCAACTACAATATAAACAATAGAGTCAACAGATTCAAAACAGGAAAAACCAGTTAAAGGTTTACTGCACTGGAAAAGAAATGCTGGTGAACTGACTGAACAGGGAGACTGAGAATGAAGAGAAATGAACAAAATTCAACATAGTGTTATGGAATGATCAAGAATGAAACGACAGAAAGATCTATATTGATGCCATATTTCTTGTTTGGAGCATTGGTCTGGCAGCATGAAGAGCTGGTGGGAGGGGGTGGTGAATGATAGGTCAATGTTGGTCATTCTGACTCTCGGCGCTATTGAGACACCCAAGTGAAAATGTCTACATGACAGCCTGGTGTATGGACCAGAAGCTCAGAAGCGAAATCACATCTGAAAATAAATATGCCACTAGTATATGGAAAGTAATGGAAATACCTTGAGACTGGATGGGATTGATTGAATGGATGACTACAAACGCCAAGGATAGCTGCAGTTGAGAGTAGTCTAAATAATTTGACTTAGCAAAGGACAAAAGTTATAACCTTAAAACAAAAACAAAACACAAGAATGTCATTGCGAAAACCCAGAAGATTAAGACATATGGAAATGATTTCTTACTAAATCCAATGGACACTTATATCCTTCTATTTCTCAAAGATGGTAGAATTTAACATTTGAGATGGTTCCATTTTTCTGGCTTCTAAAGCAATACTCTTATTTTAGTTTTCTTTCTGCTTCTTGGCTTCCTTGCAAGCCCCTATCTATTTGTCTATATATCCTCAGGTTTTGTCTTAGACACTCTCCACCTATCATTTTACGTTCCTTTTCTTGAATCATTTCTCAAAACTCTGAATTTACCCCCACTCCCTATATGTGGACAACTCCACATTTTACATCTCTACTCCAGGACTCTCTATTAAGTTAGACTTATTCAGTCTACCTACCGACTCTCTTGATTATACACTAGTATTTTAGTTCATTATGCCCTCCAAGCCCGCCCTCTCCTTTTCTATTTCCTATTTCCACTTTAGATCTCTAATTACCAGGTTGTTTAACAAGTCATAATCCTGAGCATAGCCTAAACTCCTCACTTTCTTCCCTCTCTCTTATTCAGTTGGCCAAGATTTCGGGCTGATGATACTATCACATTTTAATCATTCATTCATTCATTCATTCATTCTAACTGAAATACAGTTGGAACACAATGTTACATTAGTTTCTGGTATTCAACATAGTGATTTCACCACTCTATGCATTATGCTATGCTTACCACAAGTGTAGCTACCATCCATCAATCTATAATGTTATTTATAATACCACTGCTATGTCATATTTCATGAAGTCTACTACATTGCCTCATCAAATATCACAGTGCTAGGTAAGGAGTAAGCACTCAATAAATGTTTTGTGAATGAATGAATAAGTTCCTCTTCCCTCTGGCCCTGAGTTTGTGTTTCTCATAACTCTTTGCTGACACAATGGAATACCTGATATAAAATAATGGTTCTTCCTACAACTTATCCTTTGAATTGAGAACAAAATAACTTGTATAAGTTTAAATGTAATTGGTTCACCCTCTTAAAATTAGTATCTCCCGTCCTCTTACAATACAAATTATGAAGTCTTTAGCATATTATTAGTTTTACCTACTTGGATAACCTCATATTACTGCCCCAACACATTCTCTTAAACTCTTCCTAGATTTAGACTCTCTTCTTCTCAGTTTGGTGGACCCCTATTCCTCCTCAGATTCACCTCAGCTGTCATCTTTCCTAAAAGACATCCCAACCCTTCTACGTACCCTAGAGAGGTGAATACTCCCTCTTTTGTGATTCTAAAGATTTTCATGTCTAGGTAACCTGTGATTATCTCTCAGCAACATAGTGAGATTTATTTTTTTTTAATTTATTTACCTATCTTCCATATTTATAATAGTTTATATAAGTCATATTTGGCACTCAACATATGCTGATGTAGTACAAGAACAACCATACATAAAATCTCAGAATCCACTTACATCAACAATAATACACCACAAATAAGATAATGATGTTAGAATACAGAAAAAGTATCTTGAAGAATACTACTTCAAAACAGTGGGACCAATTTTAACGAAAGCTGGAAATGAACTAATCAGAAGGAGTCTGTTGAAAGTTACAATAGCAATCTACTTGTGTTATGGCTTACCAATAACATATTCCACCTAAGAGGCATCTGAGAACTGCCATTAAGAATGACTTTTCCTCAAGTCCCCGTCATTAGCAATGAGCTCATAAAGTCAAAGAGCAAAAGCTTTCAAGGGTCATATTCTTTAACAAGTAAATAGAGTACTTTGTAAAGGTATTAGGAATTACCAAGGGGATAAATCACACTTACTGTAGCTTTTTTTTAAGGAAAATTAGCAGATTTCCTAATATAACAAAGCTAATGAGTCAGTGGTATTTGTAGTTAATATAATACTGAATAATTTTGAAGGTCTATTTATTATGAATATATTCACTATATAACATTTTTACATACTTTAAAATTACTCATTGGCCAATATTTAACTTAAAGGTATGAAAACAATCAAGTACTATTATTTAAACATGAATGTTCAGGACTGTATCATGTTAAAACCAATAAGAACTTTATACTGAAATAGAAAATTATCTTCATATAAATTTTATAATTATCTTTCTCTAAATAGGGGAAATTCCAAGGAAAGTGAATTCATGTGATTCGTGTGATTCTAGCAGGGCTGAGAAGGTACAGCTATTCTCTTTAAAGATCCTGCACTAGAAATTTAGGTGTTGCCAAAAGAGGACAGTGGACACTTAGAGCAGAAAAACAAATGCCACAGTTGCACTCAAGTCTGTATTCACACTGAGAATAAATCATATAAACTCATGCATAACATTGAAATTTTTCTTAATAAAAGCCTTCTATTAAAATAACATAAGGGATGCCTGGGTGGCTCGGTCGGTTAAGTGTCCGACTCTTGATTTTGGCTCAAGATCACAAGGTTTGTGGTTTCGAGCCCCGTGTTGGGCTTTGTGCTGAGCGTGGACCCTCCTTGGGACTCAAATTCTCTCTCTCTCTCTTTCTCTCTCTCTCTCAAAATAAACTTTTTTTTAAAAAAAAGAAAAAAGTAGTATTATAACATTTAAGCACATATTACCTATATTTACTACCTGACTTTAAAGAAAGATTAGATTTAAATCAAGGCATTAAGAAACAGGAAATTGGGCAGAATAAAGAAATTAAAACTGCTTTACACTTGAGTTTTAAATTTTACTTAGAGAACTCCCTGGAGTTCAGAGTCAGCCTGTGTCTTCCAATCTGAGATAACCTCACAGAACTCAGCCTCTGTCCAGAGGGGCAAAGCATGTCTCATCCCTACTGATTCTTAGAGCCCCTGCAACTTCTGCATCCTTTGGGTATCGTGGACTAAAGAGCTCCAGCTACTGGGCCATATGTCATATCTAGGATAATACCTGGAGACATGTGGCTAAGAGTCATGATACACTCTTTATCACTGAGGCCACAGAGGTAATACTGTTGTGCAATCTTGCTCCATGCAATGGGAAAATTATAAACAGGCCAGTATATTCTGTTCCTCTCTTCCCCCAGAGTTCAAATTCAGCTAAAACTTCAAAAAGATAGGACGAAGTAGGAACACAAAGATAGCTTCAAAGTCTCTTTCCTCAAACAGCATCAAATTTGTTTTGGTTGCTGTGATAACAAGGCGGTCAATGATGTGATGGTTCCATGCTTAAACTATTATAGCATTGCTTCACATCAGTTAACAACAAAACACATATGCACACACAAGTATATGTACAAATACACACACGTATACGTATCCTTATAACACACACACATAAGACACACAATGTCTTAAAATTCCAAAATGGCTCCATTATTCAAATTGCTTCTCACACAGATTATATTTTTAAAGGATTTTAACATTATTCTTGTACAGAAAATCATAACGTTTGATACAGGATAACATACAAATTAGTCTGAAGTAAGAAGATAAGTTCCTCGGAGGCAATTCTAGGACCCTACGTGTCTAAACATCAATCCCATGTTTAAAGCACTATTAGGATTTCCAAGTTAGTTAGCCGTCTCACTTTTGCTTTGTCCTTTATTAAGTGACAGAGGGAAAAAAATGATGTACTGTGTTTGAGGTAATACCCCAACATCACTCAGGAATCATTTAATCACAGAATATATCTCATTTAAAAATACATAATTTCTTATTCATCCCTTAAGGGTATAGGAATTACTGCTATGACAACCTGTTCTATGAAATTCAAATTATGTAAATTTTAAGAAATTGTAAAGGAACTTCGATAAGCTAGTAAAAATCAGAAGCACTTTTCCCATTTCTATAACACTGCTATGAGAATAAAAAGTAAGTCAATTTCAGTGTAATTCTACGATTTGTAATTGCTGGCAATGAATAAGCAAAGTAACAGAGGCTAAGATGCTAATGAGACAGAGTTACTTTGAAACAAAAGCTACCTATTTCCTGAAGGTGTTATCACTCCAGGGATGAAGGACCTTGGAAAATGACCTAGATAATAGATGACCAGATAATCTCTAATTTTACTGCCATAAAATACCATTTATCAATGGTTAATTACTATTTGCAGAATGAAAGAAAGAATCATTGTAGTTTATACAACTCACTTGGGAATATTTTAATAATGAGGAAGCACTGGGAGCCTCAGAGCGCGGCCTTTCACCCAGTTAAATACCTAAGTCATGGCCTATGAAAAAGCTTAAATGTGAATATTTCCTTGTTCTTAGTATGGGAGTGTACTGAAAAAATCACATGAGAAAAAATCATTTTAAAAAAGCGGATAAAATAATTGCAACAACATCACTTTTATTTCCATTAGTAGTGTTTACATAATTCTTAAGAAATTACAGAGAAAGCATACTATGTATTTGATAAATCAAAATGAGTTATTACCTCCTCACCTATTGAGAGATGTGAAATCTAAAAGAAATTTACATCAATTTTCACTCTCTGTAAACGCAGCCTTTTCTTTACTGATGATTAGATTGTATTCCAAAAAAAGTGTCACAGAGGATTACTAGTTATGCCACTTTTGGACTTCTTTCACCTTAGTTCATCGCTCAACTAGATGAAAATGCTATTGGTTATTTATAACTTTCCAACACATATACTTTTCTTCTGATTCTCATGCTAATTTTCATAAATAGCTTCCTTTCTTCTTTTCAATGCTATTCCCATTAAAAATTCAGGGAGATATCAGAGAACTGATCTCTTTGAATTTTTTAAAAAAAATTATTTAATTTTTTATGTAGATAGTTAATTTCTTGGCCAGATTTAGAAATCTAGCAGTAATAAGGAAATAGCATATGTAAGAAAACAAATCAGACGAGATCGTGCGTGTTCAGGGTGGTATGGCCGTAGACAGAAAACAAATCAGAACATTATAATAAAACAAATGGTGATTTATATTGCCTTGTAAAGTGTAGAGCAATAAACTGCTTAAACTTATATTATTTAGTTCACACTATAGGAGGGTAGTGCAAGCCTAAAAGTGTGGAGGTCTGTGTTTAATTCAACGATAGATTCCAAGCCTCTGCAAAACAGGCTAAGTGATCTGCACATAGGATATTCCCAATAATACTTGTTAAATGAAGGTATTTTGATGTTGGTTTTCTTTTCTGTGAAGCAAAGATGCTGTATTAATGTTTTCAATGAAATCCTTTCTTCTCCTTTCCCCCATTTGTTTCTTCCGAAAGAATAAATTCAAAAAGAAAATAAGTAGCCAAATAGATTCAGGGAAAAAGGAGCGGAAAGTTAAGAAAGCTGTTCGCAATTAGCATAACTGAACACAGAAAGTCAATTCCACCGTTAGCCTGTCTGGCTTCAGGCATGGCAATTGTTGCTCAAATTTAATGTCAGAAATCTAATGCCAGCTCTATCACTTATTTCACTTCACTTTGTCACTGTACCTGCAATGTTGTCTAATAGAGATTTATTTAGATTCATGAATATCATAAATGGAAAATCACTCAAGAAGACTAAGGGGTAATTAATAAAGTAGATTAGTCAGATTACTTAGCAGCCAAAATGTATTTGCAATCACTTCAATAGGCTAGAAAAAAAGGTTTTCTCCCAAAAGAAAACATAGGTGATTGGGGAACAGCCTGGTTAGGAAGCCAATCGGGAAAATACATGGTAATCTGGTATACTTGGATTTTTGAGATTGTGGGGAGTGCTCTCGGAAATAGAATGGAGGTACACCTAAAACCTGGGTCCTGTAACTAAAAATTGGGATGGGTGGGTGGGGCACCTTTCTGTGTATGTTTTCTCTAGAGAACTAGCTTTCTGTTTTCAAAGGAACATCGAGAGTGGCAGAACCTTGTCAGAACCAAGATATCTGAAAAAGGGCTAGTGGCTTTACCACATCATGTGTGTGAACATGTGTATTTGCAATGAAAGGGCCTTTCACAATGTATTTATGTATGTCAGGTCATTGCACACGCACACGCACACGCACACACAAAGGAAACCAAAGTAGAGAGATCAGTGACTGCCTTACTCACACAGCTGGTTGGTAAAGTGGTCTCTCTGTGGATTTAATTTTCTGTCCAGAATAAGTTTTTATGATATCATCTGTTTCAATAGGAAAATGCTTTATCGATCCTCAGTGAATTATAGTGTTCCTTTGGGAAGAATAAACTTTAAGATAGTAGATGTCAGTATTTGAAAGAGTAACCAAACACAATGAAATATAAAATATTGCAACTATTATACAGCATGTTAAATGGAACATAGCTCAAGTAATCAAAATGCAGTAAATAATGTTAAATTTAAGACTGAGTAAAGCAGATTTAGTGACTAAACCAATTAAAAGGAGCAGAGCTTTATAAACATAAATTGTGTGCAATGAGCATATGGGAAGATGGAAAGAGCAAAGAGATAGGTGAAATTATTATTCAAAAAAAAGATACTTAATACATTGTAAGATAACTATTACGTGATAGACTCTGCCTCCAAAAATTCCCCCCCAAAATACCAATAAATTATATTTAACAGAAACATTACTAATATGTGTTGATGACCAAATTATTGTAAGACACTGAAAAATTAAAGCATGTAAATAACTAAAAGACAAACTGGAGCTGTCTTGAGTAATATACTATCATTTGCTTCTCCTTCAAACAAGTCACATCCTAAAGATTGCCTCTATCATAAGCCACAGAAACCTGCTGTTAACAGTACAACTTAATGAGTAGATTAATAATTTTAAGTTAACAAAGAATAAATCTTCAGCTTACAAATTAAAAAAAATTAAATAAAAATATTATTAAAAAGGAAACAAAAAATGGGAGTCTCTATGAAGAAAGATCAATGCTTTTAAAATCCTTAAAAATGGATTTAATACCTGTTAGTATTCCTACATGTAAGGTCTAGCAAATGTAACTTGAAATTAAAATAAAAATCTCTTTTTCAGAGTTATTACTCATCAATATCATCTTAGTTTTTGTGATGGTTAAGGTTATATGTCAACTTGGCTAGGCTGTAATGCCCAGTTATTTAGCCAAACAAGAGTCTAGATGTTGCTGTGAAGGTATTTTACTTTTAGATAAGATTTAACATTTATATCACCTGACTTGGGGCAAAGCAAATTATTCTTCATAATACGGTAGGGCTTCATATTATCAGCCAAAGGCTTTAAGAGCAAAGACTTGAGGTTTCCAAGCAAAAATAAATTTTGTATCAAGACTGCAAGACAGAAACCTTCCTGCCCTGCAGAATTCAGACTCCAGACAGCAACATCAACTTTTACCTCAATTTCCAGTCTGCCAAGTTACCTCACAGATTTTACACACGCCAGCCCCCAAATTCAAAATTGTGTTATTCAATTCCTTAAAATCACTCCCTTCTGCATGTGTATCTATTATTACATGTTGTATATTACATATAAAATGAAAGTACATGTAGGGGCACCTGGGAGGCTCAGTCAGGTAAGCATCCGATTTCGGCTCAGGTCATGATCTCACAGTTCATGAGTTCGTGCCCCGTGTCCAGCTCTGTGCTGACATCTGAGTCTGGAGCCTGCTTTGGATTCTGTATCTTCCTCTTTCTCTGCCCCTCCTCTACTCGTGCTCTGTGTTTCTGTCTCTCAAAAATGAATAAACTTTTACAAAATAATGGTACATTTATATTAATATATGAACATATTTACATATATATTTGTCCTATTATTTATATATATATATATATTAAAATACATAGAGAATATATAATAGGATATATAACAGAGTCTTAAATAATTGTGTATGGATATACATATATAACATATACTATACTATACTATAATATAATATAGCATAATAGGTATGGTTTGTTCTGTATCTCTGGAGAACTCAGACTAATACAGTTAAAAAATCAAGGAGACTGTGGCTCTTGAATGCTTAATTCAGGGGATGTACTCTTTTTGGTGACTGGCTCTATTCCTCTATGCTTCATAAATCCTAGCAGACCTAACCAAAAATCAAAGCAAATCTACAGGTAGGAAGAGGATACATTACAGATTCAAAATTTATTTAGGTAGCTAACAAAACTAGTTCTACTTGTTGAGTGAAGCTGGCGGCTGTTGCTATTTTCAGTGTAATATATATATATATATATTTATTTATTTAAATTCAAGTTAGTTAACATACTGTGTAGTATCGGTTTCAGGAGTAGAACCCAGTGAGTCATCGCTTACATAAAACACCCGGTGCTTATCCCACCAAGTGCCCTCCTTAATGTCCATTACCTATTTGGCCCATACCCTCACCTCCAGCAACCCTCAGTTTGTTCTCTGTATTTAAGAGTCTCTTAACAGTTTGCCTCCCTCACTCTTTTTATCTTTTTTTCCCTTCCCTTCCTCTATGTACATTTGTTTTGTTTCTTAAATTCTACACATGAGTGAAATCATATGATATTTGTCTTTCTCTGACAGACATTTTGCTTAGCATACACACTCTAGTTCCATCCATGTTTTTGCAAAGGACAAGATTTCATTCTTTTTGATCAAGTAATATTCCATTATGTATGTATGTGTGTGTGTGTGTGTGTGTGTGTGTGTGTGTGTATACACACACACATCCCACGTCTTCTTTATCCACTCATCAGTCAATGGACATTTGTGCTCTTTCCATAGTTTGGCTATTGTTGATAGCGCTGCTATACACATTGGGGTACATGTGCCCTTGAATCAGCACTCCTTTATCCTTTGGATAAATACCTAGTAGTGCAATTGCTGGTTCATAGGGTAGTCCTATTTTTAATCTTTTAAGGAGTCTCATACTTTTTCCAGAGTGGCTGCAACAGTTTGCAATCCCACCTACAGTGCAAAAGTGTTCCATTTTCTCCACATCCTCGGCTGCATCTGTTTTCTTGAGTTGTTTATTTTAGCCATTCTGACAGGTTTGAGGTGGTATCTTATTGTGGTTTTGAATTGTATTTCCGGGAGAAGATACTTGCAACGGACATATTGGATACAAGGTTAGTATCCAAAATCTACAAAAAACTTATCAAACTCAATACCCAAAAAAACCCCAAATAATCCAGTGAAGAAAAAGGCAGAAGACATGTGAATAAACACTTTTCCGAAAAAGATAGCCAAACAGTTAAGAGACCATGAAAAGATGCTCAACATCACTCATCATCAGAGAAAATATCTTTCTAATTGTAATTTAGACCTTGTACTTTAGAAATGTATCATGGAATTTTTTCATAATTTACAATCCAATTGGAGAAATATTTATCTTTCTAATACATGCTGGCAATCCTCAAAACATTTTAGATAAAATTTTGATTAAAATATTTGCCTATTTCTGTATAACCACTGAGAAAATAGGGGTGCCTGGGTGGCTCAGTCAGTTAAGCGTCTGACTTCAGCTCAGATCATGATCCCCCAGTTCATGAGTTCAAGCCCTGTATCGGGCTCTGTGCTAACAGCTCAGAGCTCGAAGTGTGCTTTGAATTCTGTGTATGTGTATCTCGCTCTCTGTACCTCCCCCGTTCTCACTCTCTCTCAAAAATAAAGAATAAAAAAAAGAAAATATCATTGATTAGCTATCTATTATGAATAAACAGATAAACATTTTTTCTGACATCTCTAAAGCTTTTCTAAGTAGTATCAGCTCCAAAATACCTGCCTGTCTTAAAATTCCTAGAGCCCTATGGCGCCTTTGTATTTGATCTTTCCAGGTGTTCTACCTTTTTTGTATCCTACACACACACGTGTGCGCACGCACACACACAGACACACACACACACACACACTCTTAATCTTTAATTTCAGTATAGTGAATTTCTATGTAGTAGGTCCACAAATAATATATGCTGATTAACTGATATACTGATTGAAAATGCAGGCAAATTTAGACATTTAGATCAAATTTCATTTTCTCTGAATTAAGGAAGCATTGTCTTAATCAATTAAACTAAATTGAGATGTTCCATAAAGTACTTCATGTAATTATCCTGCTTTCTTCAAACTGTTATCTTAGTACAATTTTATTCCACAAAAATGAGCAAAACTGGAAATTCAGAATCTCAGATCATAAACACATTAAAATAAAATGTCACACATAGGTAGTTTACAAATGCTATAAAACAAAAATATTTTGTCTAAAGGTTGGTTTGGAAATAGTACAAATATTGTAAAAATAATATTTATTAAAATATTTGTATTCATTTATGTATTCAATATTCATTTACCCACCCATTCACCCATTCAAAGCCCATATTTTGGGCACCAACTCGATACTAGGAACAGGAAATACTAAAGCAGTAAGACATAGCCCTTTTCTAAAGGAGTTTTCATATGTAATGAGAATAATACTTAGTGAATAAAGAAGAATATTTATGTTTCTTTAAGACTGTAGATCCAGCTGTTTTCAGGGTCTCATCTCTGAAACTAGGCCCAGGGAATTCAGATCAGAGCACTTTCTTGAGGCATGCATACCACTGTAGGCAATTTGGGGGACTATGGCAAAGTCCATTTTCTATCATGACCTCTATTCCCACATGCTCCAATCTTTCCCACATCCCCTTTGGGCAGAAATACATAGACTATGTTTTAATACTTAGAGTGTTTACAGAGATATGACTAATGATAATATCTCTTTTTGTACTAATACCAAAAAACAATGGAATTATGGTGCTTTAGCATTTACCTTCTATAGGACATGTATAACAATTTCCCATCATTAACAATGATATAATTGCTTCACTGATATCAAATCGTTGAGAAAAAAATAGATTTTATTGTATAGCATGGAAGGATATACATTTAATATAAAAAGGTATGAATTTGGGTAAAAGATGAAGATTATTTTTATTTATTTATAGACCATAATTAATTTTATCTGTATTTCCAGCTGCTTATCAATCTCACTATGTATATAAGATGGAACTATATATGTATGTGTGTGCGTATACACACACACACAAATTCACAAATATAGACACAGCTCAGATAAGTTTTTTCAGATATATGATTAACCAATATATTTTCCCTATCTGTAGATTGGATTTTCATTCTGTTGATTGTTCTCTTTACTGTGTTTTTGTTTTGTTTTGGTTTTAGTTTGATACAGTCCTAAATTATTTATTTTTTGCTTTTGTTACCTGTGATTTCTGAATCAAATGCAAAACATCATTGCCAATACCAATGTCAAGGAGTTTCTCCCTATACTTTCTTCTAGGAGTTTTATGGTTTCAGGATTTATATTTAAGCATTTCAGCTATTTAGAGTTGATTTTTGTGCATGGTGTAAAATAAGCGTCCATTTTCATTCTTTGGCATGTGTATATCCAGTTTTCTCAACAACATGTATTATTAATGTACCATTAATTCTTCCTGTCTGGAATGCAGGCTTAACGCCTGGAGCTGCAACAGCCATCATGTGTTCCTGAAACCAAAAGATACTAGCTAAAGATGAAAGGATAGAAGAATGTAAAGATTATATCTAAGACATCATCCTTGAGCAATGGTAACCAACTTTACACTTCCCACCTCCAGACTTATTCAATGTGAGGAATATTAACCTTTAAACTGTTTGAGTCTCAATTCTTTAGGATTTCTGTTATTGCCAAATGAGAACAAATCTAACTGCTAAACATAGAAAATTTTAATTCTAACATAAATAGTAACATGATACCTACACCAATAGAAAAATGTATATATAACAATCATTTCGTCAGTTCTTGAAAAAGAGGTATAACCATCATTTTAATTCCTAGAACTAGAAAAAAAAAATGAACATCATGTTTTCACCTTCATTTATTTCAGATTATGTGAAATATAATTAAAATAGGTTTTTTTTTATTACTGTGTCATAGCACATCAATCTATTTTAAAATCTAGCTTAAAATATGGTTTGAAGAATGTCCTCTGGTAGAAATACATACTGTTTTTAGAATAATTCAGAAAAACTTGTTTTGTAAGAGCTACTCTTTGTGAAACAATGTAGGGTACTAATGAAAATCCTTCAAACAAAAGCCTTCACCAAAAACTAGTGACAAATAGAAGGAAAGACTAGATAGATATCTAATAAAGAAAGCATAGAACATTAATTCTACCTCAAGCGTATTTTGTATCTACAGCACAAAGACAATTTAGAGGGGTTTTTCTTTAATCTTCCACCACCAGGAAGGAAAAGTAATTAATACCTATAATGTATCTGTTATCAGGTACTTTAACTCCTATATTTTAAAATTAAAAACATAAAAATGCCATGGTAATATCACATATGAAAACACATGACAGTTTTCTCCTTTGACCAAGAAGAATTTTAAATTATGGCAGTGGAAATTTTATTCAAGATATGAGAAATATTGCCCCTGGTGCACTTCAAAATTAAGTGTGAAAAGAGTTGCATAGAAAAGGCATACGGTGAGGCGAACGTGATAACCACTACACTACGGATATCTACACATTCAATGCAATCCCAATCAAAATTGCACCAGCATTCTTCTCGAAACTAGAACAAGCAATCCTAAAATTCATATGGAACCACAAAAGGCCCCGAATAGCCAAAGTAATTTTGAAGAAGAAGACCAAAGCAGGAGGCATCACAATCCCAGACTTTAGCCTCTACTACAAAGCTGTCATCATCAAGTCAGCATGGTATTGGCATAAAAACAGACACATAGACCAATGGAATAGAATAGAAACCCCAGAACTAGACCCACAAACGTATGGCCAACTCATCTTTGACAAAGCAGGAAAGAACATCCAATGGAAAAAAGACAGTCTCTTTAACAAATGGTGCTGGGAGAACTGGACAGCAACATGCAGAAGGTTGAAACTAGACCACTTTCTCACACCATTCACAAAAATAAACTCAAAATGGATAAAGGACCTGAATGTGAGACAGGAAACCATCAAAACCCTAGAGGAGAAAGCAGGAAAAGACCACTCTGACCTTAGCCGTAGCAATCTCTTACTCGGCACATCCCCAAAGGCAAGGGAATTAAAAGCAAAAGTGAATTACTGGGACCTTATGAAGATAAAAAGCTTCTGCACAGCAAAGGAAACAACCAACAAAACTAAAAGGCAACCAACGGAATGGGAAAAGATATTTGCAAATGACACATCGGACAAAGGGCTGGTATCCAAAATCTATAAAGAGCTCATCAAACTCCACACCTGAAAAACAAATAACCCAGTGAAGAAATGGGCAGAAAACATGAATAGACACTTCTCTAAAGAAGACATCCGGATGGCCAACAGGCACATGAAAAGATGTTCAACGTCGCTCCTTATCAGGGAAATACAAATCAAAACCACACTCAGATACCACCTCACGCCAGTCAGAGTGGCCAAAATGAAGAAATCAGGAGACTATAGATGCTGGAGAGGATGTGGAGAAACAGGAACCCTCTTGCACTGTTGGTGGGAATGCAAATTGGTGCAGCCGCTCTGGAAAGCAGTGTGGAGGTTCCTCAGAAAATTAAAAATAGACCTACCCTATGACCCAGCAATAGCACTGCTAGGAATTTATCCAAGGGATACAGGAGTACTGATGCATAGGGGCACCTGTACCCCAATGTTTATAGCGGCACTCTCAACAATAGCCAAATTATGGAAAGAGCCTAAATGTCCATCAACTGATGAATGGATAAAGAAATTGTGGTTTATATACACAATGGAATACTACGTGGCAATGAGAAAAAATGAAATATGGCCTTTTGTAGCAACATGGATGGAACTGGAGAGTGTGATGCTAAGTGAAATAAGCCATACAGAGAAAGACAGATACCATATGGTTTCACTCTTATGTGGATCCTGAGAAACATAACAGAAACCCATGGGGGAGGGGAAGGAAAAAAAAAAAAAAAAAGAGGTTAGAGTGGGAGAGAGCCAAAGCATAAGAGACTGTTAAAAACTGAGAACAAACTGAGGGTTGATGGGGGGTGGGAGGGAGGGCAGGGTGGGTGATGGGTATTGAGGAGGGCACCTTTTGGGATGAGCACTGGGTGTTGTATGGAAACCAATTTGACAGTAAATTTCATATATTAAAAAAAAAAAAAAAAAAGAAAAGGCATACGGTGATCAAAAGGGAGTTGAATAATCGTAAGTTAGGTTTAAGAATAGTTGCTTATTCAATGGTTGTTAAAGAAGAATTAAACCAGATTGATTTACTTTAAATGCTCCACACAGTAGTGTAAATTAAATTTCAGAATACTTTTACAAAATTTGGTTGATTCTTTCACGTGAGAAGTCAAGAAATACAATATAATTTTCATGCGAGTCAGTTGTATCAGTGTACCAGGACATTCATGCAAAGGCAGTGCATATTGTCTCAATTCTATCTGAGGGCCTACAACTTGGGGGATGAGAAGGATTTGACTGTCCAGATTTTCTATAAAGATGTGTTTGTTCGTTCACTGATATAGTGCTTACTAAGGAGTGACTCCCCAAATGCTCCAGTCACTCATTACTACCTACCTAGACTCAAGACTTTGGAAGAGGAGTCTTTAAAATTGATGAGTTGAAATTTAAATGGAAAGGTTTATTCGAAGAGAGTTGTCAGAGTTCTACGGCATTTCCTCTCTGCCAGGTGCTTCCTCTTCACCCGTATTTGTGTGTAGAATGTGAGGCAAGCACTGACACTTCAAAGGAGCCATTCCACAAGTCTGTCTATATTTTGTAGGATCCAGTACAATGTAGGCTCTGGAGCCTGATTGTCACCTGAGACAACTCATAATGTGAGGCTGACTAGTACTCCTGATGACAGAGTGAGAAAAGATGACCCAAGGCAGGTCAAAGTCTCATGCCTCTAGTGAGATAGATTTGTGTCCACCTGGAAGAGAAGCCAGCCTGAATAAATCTTGACAAAAGGACTGTGGGTAAACTCAGAGCAAGTTTGTATGGTTTAAGCCTATTAGAAGCAGCAGGTTAAGGGGGATTGTAAATGATCAGACAGTGTCATCCTTGCCAAAGTACCACACTTAGGAATTCCTGGGTGGGGAGAAATTTCTCCAGGAAACCCCCAAAGATATCTCACTCAAGATTTGACCGGACACCCAAGACGCAAAAGTACAATTTAGACCAGCCCATATGAGTATGTATTTTTTTTCTTTTGCTTTTATGCAGATCCCTCAAAACCACTAGAAATGACACTGACCAGACACTGTAGCTAGAATATGGGTCAGGAGGTAGAAAGATGAAGGGAGAAGCCACTGACCTGCCTCTCTTCATCACTGCAGGCTTCCTGCACAAAGACAGGCCTGACCAAGGACAAGAGTAGTTTTAAATGGGATGGGAGTAGCTTCAATAGTAGACAGAACTGGCATTTTTATTCCCTGAAAAGGAGCTTTTGTCATCTCCTGAGATGATTAGTAAAGCTCTGGGATCTGCCTGAAATACTGCCAGGTAAAAGATATGTTACAACAACCAAGAAAGAGAGCAATGCAAAAGAATGAGGTTGTTCACGAGCCGTACCCTATGGAGTCTCTTTAATTATTTCAGTTATTATCAGCATTACAATAAATGATTATATTGTACAAATTAAAAGGGGATATTATACATGTGTAAATGGTTAAATCTTTCTTTACAACGTATACATGCTGAAGATGAAAACCATTCACACAGCAGAGAGCTTAGAATAAATGGGTAAACATGGAAAATTTCATATCTTCCTTAAAATATAAACAAAACTAAATGTATTTGACAAATATGGACTTGTACACGTGATGTGATCATGTTTATCCACAGACAATTTGAAGAATATGAATAATTACCAGCTATTTACCAGTTCTTCTTAGCAAGTGGTAATCACACATGTTAAAGAATGTTATAATTAATAACATCTAGTTATCGTTTACAATTTAAATAAAGGCTGTAGATAAGATGAATGAGATGTCAAGGAGAAAAAAAAAGTAATAGGTTTTCCTGAAAAATGTAATTCCCCTTATGCAAGAACAGACTGAATTTATGAAACATTATGAGGACATTTTTAGGCAATGTTTTTAACATGCTATTTTCTCTTATTTCCAAATTCAGTTTCACTGTTGGCAGAGTAGGAACTCAATATGAGCACCTACTAAATGGCAGTCGACTGAATTTTAACTAATGTTACTTTTTGTTTTTAAATCTTTTTTAACATTTATTTGTTTTTGTGAGACAGAGAGAGACACAATGCGAGTAGGGGAGGGGCAGAGGAAGGGAGACACAGAATCCGAAGCAAGCTCCAGGCTCTGAGCTGTCGAAGTTGGACGCTTAACCGACTGAGCCACCAAACCGCCCCTAATGTCACTCTTAAATTATTTTCTGATCAATACTTCCCAAAACAATATAGGATGGTATAAAGGTCAGCTGGCTGATCTTTCTTCTTCTACCTCTTTTCTGTTTTCTAATTTTTGTTGTTGTTGTTACCACATACGCCCATACACACCCAGAATCTAGCTCATTATAAATTCACACAATTCTGAGGGCACCTGGGTGGCTCAGTTGGTTAACCTCGGAACTCTTGATTTTGGCTCAGGTCACGATCTCAAAGTTGGTGAAAGTCAGGCTCTGGGCTAACACTAAAGTCAGGCTTGATTTTGGCTCAGGTCACGATCTCAAAGTGGTGAAAGTCAGGCTCTGGGCTAACACTTTTCTTCCTGGATGGCTATTCTCCTCTTTTTGAACCCTAAACTTAGGTAAATGTTTTGTTTGTTTATTTTTATTTTAGCGATGCCTGCTCTAGAACTTTAAAACCCTATTTTTACCATACAGATGAAGCCCGTGTTTCTACCCTGTAATAGATGCCCTCCCAATGTTCCTCAGAACATCTCTGAATATTTATCGGAAGTATCTGTATATTTGCAGAAAACTGAGTCAGTATTTAAGGGGAAAAGGAAGCATATTTGTCTGAAAGATGGGAAGCCTCAGTATAGAGGCTCTAGCTTTTCCCATTACCAGCTGTGCATCCTGTAGGCATGGGGAAGTCACTAAGATTCTCTGTGACTTAGTCCCTCCATGTCTATAATGACAGTACTGTCACAGAAGATGGGAGTGAACAAAGGACGGGTTAACGTATGAGAAAACATTCTGAAATAATGCATATGCACACATAATAATGATATTTAAAATAATACATGTGAAGACAATGGTGATCTTACAATCCATTAGGTATTTCCTACTCAATTATATCTTTTTATTTGAGTGACTGGAGCTGTGGGGATAAGGAGTTAATTATATATATGTAGAAACACAACTTGTTCCATGAATTCTGAGAGTAAGAATTTAGCCCCATAAGCATGTGAAGGCTCTGGTGAAATGTTTACCTCATAAGAAACAACTATTTTGACTTCCTAAAAGTCCAAAATTTGATGTCATTTTCTCTGTCACAAATTTATTGGCTATAAGAATACTTAATACTAAAATTAATGGGGAAGTATGTAAAATTTATTGAAATTTTATGGTATATTTATTACCCTTAGGAAAAAAGAAAACAACACACTTACAGTGATTACATGGATAGATTTCCTGCTTATAAAGTGTCTGGGGTAGAAGTAGACAAATGTAAATTAAGTTTGGGTGTTTACTGTCTAGCATAACCAATCGCTTATTAAATTGGGCCTTACTTTCTTTGTTAATTGGAAAATATCTGCATTATGTACCACAGAGAAAAATATTTGAATATGGATCAGGTATATGAAGACACTTTCAAGTGACTTCAGATACAATCAATTATTAATTATTACAAACTACAGAAGAACAACAGTTTATTGACAGCAAATAGACAATTAGAAAACAAAACCTACTTTGTCTTTAATCTAAACTTAGTATTTTAAAGATTTTATTTTTTAAGTTTATTTATTTATTTAGAGAAAGGTGGGGGAGGGTCAAAGAGAGAGGGAGAGGGGGAATCCTAAGCAGGCCCCATGCTCAGCAACTGAGCCTGATGTGGGGGTCCATCCCACAACTATGAGATCATGACCTGAGCTGAAATCAGGGGTCAGATGGTTAACTGACTGAGCCATTCAGGGGCCCCTAAAACTAATATTTTAAAATATCCTTCTAACCCACGTGGTAGAGACAGTCAGTAATTATTCAACATCTGCTACTTTTCAGTCTTTTTTATAGTTAGTTTGAGGTCATGTGATTAGCTCTGGCCAAAGGAAAGTGAGATGTTTCACTGCTGGTTCAAGGCAGTTATGACCCAATCTGTCTTCTCACCAATCTGTCCCACCCAGTGACAAACATGGAAGCCATGCGTGCCAGATGTTACAGTTACAAAATGCATGACAGAAATACCCAAATTCATAGACTTTATATGAGTATAAATTAAACCTTGGTGGTGTTTAACCCTGGTATTTTTGAGTTTTTCTGTTACTGCAGCACAGCCTAGCCTATCTTTACCAACACACATAAGTTCGCAAAATTATTCAATGGCACTTTATACCTACTATTATCAAAAAAAAGAAGTCCCTTAATCTGTGAGTATTGAGCTAACATATGCCTTTTTTTGGCATTATTTTCACATGTAAACATCACTGGGATTCTTCTGTTTCCATTTGCAGACACGACATTGCCTCTGAGTAGCATCACTTTGTCACTGCCTCCCTGGGAAAACAAGACCCAAAGCAAACCAGCTTTGTATACAATGCCATTCGCAAAGTATGCTAGGAAATTTCTATTCACAGTCAACAAAATAAAAATCTCAGTTTACCTGAAAAACCTCTGTCACCTCAAAAAATTGTGTTTTCAGAGAATCTGATTCCTGACACTGCTATTAAAATTCTATTACCTGTGAAAACTGAGTATTTCACTTGTTCAAGCCTAGATTTTTGTTTGTTTGTTTTGTACACAGTACATTGGACTATAAGCTTCCATTGCTATGCTCAATTGAATTCTGACAGTGTGACCATTTAGGCTAATGCACAATAAACCTTATTATATTTGCAAAATTTCCAATAATGTTATGAGAGTCACTGAAGTTTAATCTTAGTAACTTTGGCATATAGCATAAAAATCTACTAAAATGCAAGTAGGCAATTATATTCATTCTGAAGTAAGCAAATCCCTAAAAAGTACTGATGGGGGCTCCTGCGTGGCTCAGTCAGTTAAGCGTCCGCCTTCAGCTCAGGTTATGATCTCACACTCCGTGAGTTCGAACCCCTCGTCGGTCTCTGTGCTGACAGCTCAGAGTCTGGAGCCTGCTTTGGATTCTGTGTCTCCCTCTCTCTCTGCCCCTCCCCTGCTCATGCTCTGTCTCTCTCTGTCTCAAAAATAAATAAAAATATTAAAAAAAATTTTTAAAGTACTGATCGGACACTGCGTACTGACTTACACATAGGAAAAAAAAAATGGATATGCACTACATGGAGCGTTCAGGAGCCAAACCTCAGTAAGAATCCCAGTACTACTATTTATGACTGATGTTTACCTTGGACAACCTCATTCGGGCTGCTCTCTAGGCCTCATTTGACCTATCTGCAAAGTGGTGAAGGTGAGGATAATGGTAACAATAACAGTACAACCTATTTACAGGGTTTGCCATGGTAAAATATTTAAATATTTGAGAAAAGTGTCAGTGTGTAGTGGGAGAGAGAGAGAGAGCATGAGCAGGGGAGAGGGGCAGAGAGAGAGAAAATCTTAATCAGCCTCTAAGCTCAATACGGAGCCTGACGCAGGGCTCAACCCCACAATCCTAGGATCGTGACTTGAGCCAAAACCAAGAGTCAGATGCTCAGCCGAGTCACCCAGGCTCCCGTGACTTCCTTTTTTACCCAGACCAATTTTGGAAGTATTATAAAATATGGATGAAGAATCTGACTTTATTTTGAAAGCAAATTAATAGCTACTGTAGACTACCTGGGAAATGACAATGTAATGTATCTGAGAAATAAACAGTAAGTTACTCTCATTGGTGGCCAGTAATTTCTTAGCTCTTTTAGGTAATCTTTACTAGATTTTGAGTGATAATCTAAGGATTTTGCTATGTAGCTACCAGTTGCAGTTGATCATATATTCAACACAAAATATAAAGTTGCTTCATTAAAATGGACACATAGCTATGGATTTCTGTTCTCATAATTATTTCATAGACTGAAAATATTTTTCTTGCCTAAGTTGAGTGGGAAATAATTGACTGTGTTTGTCAAGAGTCATTTTCAATACAGATTATTTTCAAAGGTGTTACAGATACCTGGACCTAGGTTAGAAAGTAAATTTTAAAGGTGCATATCACATTTTTGCTCTTTTAATTAAACTTTTTATTTTGAGATCATTGGAGATTCATTTGCAGTTGTAAGAAATAATACCGAAAGATACCTTTTACCTTTAGCCAGAGTCCCCCTATGGAAGCATCTTGCAAAACTATAATACAACAAAGAGGAGATTGACAATACGGTCATGATACAGAACATTTCCATCACAAGAATCCTGCTTGCTTTTTTAACACTCACATTCATTCACTTTCCACTTTCATCTGAACCCTAGGCAACTAGTGATCTGTCCTTTGTTTCTATAATTTTGTCACTTCAAGAATGTTATATACTTGGAATCAAACAGTACGTAACTTTCTGCGATTGTCTTTTTTCACTCAGCATAATTTTTGTGGAGATTCATTCGAAGCACTTCATGTAACAATACTTTGTTCCTTGGACTGCTGAATGTAGCACAAGTTTTTCAACCATTCACTTCTTTTTAAAAAAAAATTTTTTTTACATTTATTTATTTTTGAGAAACAGAGTGAGGCAAAGCGTGAGTAGGGGAGGGGCAGAGACAGAAGGAGACACAGGATCTGAACAGGCTCCAGGCTCTGAGCAAGAGGTCAGCACAGAGCCCGACGCAGGGCTCGAACCCACAAACTGTGAGATCATGACCTGAGCCGAAGTCGGAGGCTCAACCGACTGAGCCACCCAGGTGCCCCTTACCATTCATTTCTTAATGAACATCTAGGTGGCTTCCAGTTTGGGCAACTACAGATAAAGCTGCTATACACATTCGTGTACAGATTTTGTGTGGACATAAGTCTTCATTTTTTTCTGTGAAAATGGCCAGAATTGCAACTGGTGTGTCACATAATATTTACATGTTCATTTTTTTTTTTTTTAAAGAAACTACTAACTTCTTTCTGGAGGGGCTGAAACATTATACATGCTCACAAACAATGTATGAGTGGCACAGTGTTCCTACATCCTCAACAGCATTATTAATGTATGGCAATTATTTCGGCCATTCTAATAGGTGTGTAGTAATATCTCATTGGGGTTACCATTTGCATTATCCTCATGGCTTACAAGTTGAACATCTCTTCATATCCTTATTTGCCAGTTGTGTAATTGTTTGGTGAAATGTCTCATGTCTTTTGAGTTTCCTAGTTGAACTGTTTGGTTTTTTAATTGTTGAGTTTGAGTGTTCTTTAAACTCTCAAAATATTCTAGATACTACTGCTTTATCAGATACGCAGTTTACAAGAATTTTCTCTTAGTCTATAGATTATCTTTTGAATACAGGGGACACATTTTACTCCACAATTATCATTAAGCTTAGAAGAGTGTCTTAAAAATGAAAGAAATTATAGTATTTGTTTAATTAAACTGCATGGATCTAATTGCTCTTTAACAGAATATATAGGCATAGAAATAAAGGTATGGAGATCGGGGTGCCTAGCAGGCTCAGTCAGGAGAGCATTCAGCTCTTGATCTTGGCTGGGGTCTTGAGTTCGAGTTCCATGTTGGGTGCAGAGATTACTTAAATAAATAAGTGAAAAAATTTAATAAAAATATGGGGATTCAACTAGGGAATCAAGATTTGAACAGAGAAACAAATGTAACATCCATATTGTCAGCATCCCTTTAAAGGGACTGATGTATCAACTCAGATTCTTCTCATTAAAACCAGGATGAGACCAACAAGCAGTGTTAAATTATTTAAAGGATTTATTTTGATACATTGCGTTCTTTCATGTGTCTCAGTTAGTATATGGTTTACCTTAATCTCATTACATTGATGACTTTAAGAATCTTTTATCACCTATTGATATCACTTGCATCAATACTTTGGATTCTATGAACATAAAATACAATGAATGATATTCTCTGAGAAGAAGCATGTTCGAAAAAAAGTAAATAGCATCTGCCGCTAAATATCTTGCATTTTTCTAAAATTCTATTCATGAATTGTGGTGAGGGGAGTGGGCTCTCTGCCTAGTTTGGCAACCCAACTCTGTCATCATGCAATTCTGGTCAAGTTATCTGTAAAAAGCCATTTACATGTTTAGGAAGGAAATAAAGGAGATATGACAGGTAAAGCTCTTAGCACTGAATCTCCCATACAATAAGTGTGCTATAAATATCAAAGCTATTTGTATCACTATTTTTGAAGAAACACTGCTTTCCGTGTGGTTTTATTCAAACTATGTTTATCTGGAAATTTCCATATCCCATTAATCATCTTTATAATATTTAATATAACCTACCAAGGAAAAGAAAGGTATGTATTTCCTTCTTCCATTGTTTCAGTCTATGTACAAATCTTCACCAGCTGCCACTAAAAGATGCTGAAAGTCTTATGGTAAGCCTGAAACTAAATTTTAAAAATTCAATAATTAATATTATATAGATTATGCACATTGACAGAGGTAGGTTTTCCACTTTGATTTTTACTGAATTTAAGCTTCAGAAAAGCAAATAATCCTAAAGAAAGAGCTTTGAGAGAAAGACCTAAATAGCAGCCTCACCTCCTGGGGCGGTGTGTGACATTTGCAACATTAGGCCCTATGACATAGGCATAGATAAGAAACTGATACTGCGTGTTCCCTCTCAATTTTTAGACATTCTCTCTGTATGTCTAAAATAACCATGGGGCTTCCATATCTCGGCAATTGTAAATAACACTACAATAACCATAGGAGTGAATATATCTTTTTTGAAATAGTGTTTTTGATAGACAAATGGATAAGGAAGATGTGGTATACATATACAGTGGAATATTACTCACCCCTAAAAATGAAATCTTGCAATTTGCAACATGAATGGATCTACAGGGTATTATTATTATTATTATTTTTTCTTTTTAGAGGATGTTATCCTAAGTGAAATAAGCCAGACAAAGACAAATACCATATAATTTCACTTACATGTGGAATTAAAAAAAAAAACAAAACAAAACAAATGTAAACCACCACCACAACAAAGAGAGAAACAGATTCAAATATAGAAAACAAACTGGTGGTTGCCAAAGGAGAAGGTGATGGAGAATGGGCAAAATGGGTAAAGAGGATTAAGAGGTACACAATTCCAATTATAAAATAAATCAAGGGGATGAAAAGTACAGCATTGAAAATATACTCGTTAATATTATAAAATACTGATCATGGTGAGCATTCCATAATGTATATAATTGTTAAATCATGATGTTGTATGCCTGAAACTAACATGTCAAATACACTTAAACATTGTTTAAATAAATAATAATCACATGGCTTCTAATGTTTCTGCCAAGCATCCACCTGCCTTCCAAATGTCCTAACAAATAATTTCATTATATCCAAATCCCATAAAGGATCCCATTACTGAAATGTTTGTAAATCACAAAAGAAATACTGGCAACATGTGAAATAATAAATGCCCTCTCTGTTGTTGGTAATGTCCACACTGCTGTTTTAATCAGTTACAGTCAGGGGCTTACGGGAGAGCAGAACTCACATATAGAGCCTTAGACAGATGCCTTGTAAATAAACACATATACATATATAGAGAGAGATTATTATAATTGGTGACCAGTTGCAGTGAATCAGAAAATTGTTAGTGTTCTTTTAACCTAACAATCTTTTATCTGCTTAACAAACAGCAGGTTGTAGGCTGTAAAAGCACATCAGAAATAACATGTCAATTATATCCTATCAGCACACAGATAAATGCCCAACTGCTTTGCTTGGATTTTTCTGTACATAAACAAAAACATATTTATCAGAGTTTGGAATTGAGAAGGAGAGCAAAACTCATTTTGTCAATACCTTTGTAGAGAGATCAGGTCATATCTTTTGCTTCTAAAATTTGCAAAGAAAAACTGAAGCATAATTTTCTAAGTAAAAAAAAGATAACAAAACTAGGGTACATTTATTCATTCTTTTATCTTTTTGAGAGAAATAGTATCTGGGATCACTCCGCTTGTATCTGAAGATTTGGAGGGTTGGAGTACTACTATTTCAACCTTATTAAAAAATACTATTTGAATTTCCGTCTAAGCAAGTACTGAGATATTCTATAAGAATGAACTCTACAAAGACAGATGATAGATAGATAGATCGATCGATCGATCGATCGATATTACATTACTATCTTTAATGCTCAATTTTCCTGAAAGCAGGCATGATGCAAATGAAAACTTGAAAGGCTCTAAGAATTATTTTTCTGAATGGAAGTAGAATGAAGAGTAATCCAAAATGTTTGGAAAGTACATCAGTTCCGTACGTAACCTCACAGGGTCCATCTGGCATGTATAATTCATGAATAAGTCTAGTACACAAAGTCAGAAAAATCTTTTGGACACTAGAGATGTACACGGACAAATTGCATCCTAAGGTGTTTCCACAGATACTTTTCAAAGTATCATTTTGCGATCCATCGCTAGGCATGTTAGAAACTGAGTACAAACAATGTAGGAGATTACAGCCACCATAATACCGACTTTACATTGTCACGAAAGCTCTTTTTTACCAGATCCCATGAACTTTCAGAGAAATATATCTCAACTTCTATTTTAAAAAAGATATTAATAAAGTAGTCTTATTCTATTTTTGGAATATCGAACATTGGCAAAAATACATAACTTTTTCTTATACTGCATTGAATACTGTGCATTTATATGCAGTTTAGACAACCAACATACAAAGAAATCTACAATTATTCTAGGATAGTAAAATCACAGTATCTTGAATTATCATTATCATTGAACATTTGTTGATTTTCATTATGTTTGACCATTTTGTGATTTTAGAATGAGAAAAACATGAAATCAAAGGGCTGATTGAGAAAATCATAAAAAATAAAAAAGACATAATAATGAAAAATAATAAACGTATAATTGTTGAACATATTTTCTTATATGTGAGCTCAGCTCTTTTAACGGTACTAAAACTAGAGTTCACATATACTTCCTCAAGGACAATTTGAACTGTGATCCACTAAGCAGCCTGAATTCATTTTCAAATAAATTCAATTCATGCTCATAGGCAAAAAAATTTTTGTTATGAACATATCCAGCACTTGAATATATAATGTTTTCTGCCTAATCACACTTGACTTTAGACTCTACTTGGTTTGACTTAAAAAAAAAAAAAAAAAAAAAGACGAGGACGACCTCAGGTTGTTTTCCTCTCTGAGGTTTAAAAAAAAAAAAAAAGTCATGATAAATTGGGCTGTTGCCTTTGCAGATAAAATTTAAAACCTGAATTTCTACCCAGATTTATAAGCTGGAATTCACTCTTAGCTCTGTTTTAAACTTCATAACTTATTTTAAAATCTAAGTTTTGACTACTCTTTCATCTATATGTCTTATAAGACATAGCCTTTGTCCAAAAGCAATAAATTCTGCCTATGACCCTAGGCTGAAGTTGTGAGGAAATATGGAGGCACTATTCTGTCACAGAACAGCAAAAAGGCTAATGTGGAAGGATTTATATGAGGAGTGTGAATGAAAATGCCAACATCGTGTGGTCTCATTATTATTGCATTCTTTTTTAATCCACATAGAAACCAAGCCATCAAAGAATAGAAGACCCAGGTAGGGGGAAAGATTCTTCCCCTTGTTACACACTAAACACAAAGACGAGTTTACTAGGATATTCTGGAAGCAATAACGAAGCTTATGTCTTTGTTAGCTAAAACAGTTTGTCAAAACAAGTCAAATTCATCCATAGGTTCATCCACTCCAACAAGAAGTTACCAAACTCTTTTGCCTTTGGCAGTGTTGCAAAAGTAATCACAATGTGTTCATGCATCGTTAAGAATTGCTACAGTTTATATTCCAGGTTTTAGAATTAGGGCTTCGAGAGGCTGCCTTTCCAAACATACTGAAAATGTGAACTTTTCTGTTGTAGCTGTAATGCATCCATTGTGTTTGGTAATTTAAATACATTAAATTGTACCATGAAAAATTATTTGCAATTCTCCCCATAATCAGAGCAAAACAGTCTGCACTTTATATCTTTGTTGTACTACATACTAGTAAGTAGTAGATATAAGTTCATCATTAGTCTCTCAAACCTGTATCTTTCAATTTGTCTAGAAAAGTAAATAATTGTCTGTAATTAGAGAGTTAAAGTATTTCCATGTGTCTTTTAATGTGCTAAGAACCTCCAATGAGAATAGCAATGATCAGTTAGATTGAGACTAACAAAATACCAACAGATGTAAACCACTGAAAGTGCTTATACCTGAGGGAAATGATCCAACTAATATAATTGAATTGGGACACATTCTGTAATAAGCACAACAACACAATGAAAAAATCAGTGCTCTGAATCTTCCAAGGCCTGTTCTAAGTTCCTTGCATATTTTGACACATTTACTGATTAAATAACTCCTGTGAGAGATGCTATTCTTGCCCCTCATTTTAAAGAGCAAACTGAGGTACAAGGGGTTTAATAACTTCCCCATATTTACACTGCTGGTAAGAGTCAAGGCTGCCATTCAAGCCCAAGCAACCTGGCTGAACAGTGTGTGCACATACGCTTAATCTACCGCACTGAGGTGATCTTGCCAGTGCACAGGGTAGAGCCAATAACGAGACTGGCTGGAGAGAAAGAACTGGTTGGTGAGCGTGCATGTAAAGAAGCCATGTTCCTAGAGCTCAGGCTTCCTCTACGCTTGGCAGGTGCCAAGGAGAGCAGCCGTCCAGGGAGCACCCTCCAGCCTCTTCTTCAACTCACCTGGGTTTATACACGTCATAGGTTCTCTGCCCTTCAGACTGAGATGTAAAGCACTGGGTCAGCCACCTAAGAGAACTAATTTCTTCAGCGGCCTCTGAAAACATTTGAAAACGTGCAGGTGCCAGTGTATGAAGAGGCCCACAGCAGTACAACACCCGGTGTCTTGCGTGACCTCTTGTGCCTTCCTCTGCTCTGGCACTGCTTAACTGGCCTTCAACTCTGAGCAACTAATTTACTTAATAAGAGTTCCTTCTCAGGCATTAAAGTAAAAACACTTTTATTAATAAATGGGATGACATCATTTGATTTAAATTTTTATCCAGGCAAAGAAAAGGCCAAGTTTGAAAAGTTTCATACATTCAGTGCTGCCTATCTTACCTGATGGCCATGCAATTCTTTGGAAAGGCATAGTTATAGGTTAGCACAAACACAATTAAATTTCCTCAAGGAGGACTTATTGTGTGACTTTCTATTACAAACTTCACTTCAGAGTGTCCAGCGGAGATAAGGGCAAGGATTAGAAAGACTATGATTAAGAAAGTAGAAAAAGAAAACTCATAAATTAAGCATGAGTATTTTATATTCGTAACACTCAGTGAAAATATTCATTTTTACTTCTACGCCATATTACTGCTGATAAATATTTGTATATAACAGTAGGGATAATAATATGAATAATTTCAAAAGAAGTCAGAAACAAAAGGGAAAAAAAAAAACTCCTCCAAATAAATGTATTAACTTTACTAATTATAAATATACACTGGAGACCTTTTCTCAAGCCTAGTCCTAGAATATGCCTTTTTTCAATATAAATATACTAATATAATGAATTATTGATTATGTTACCATTTTTGCCAGTCTTAATCTCGTAAGACAGCATTTCTAAAATATGAAGACAAAGTTACAATGGAAACAGAAACTATTTTCCAGTTTTTGAATATTTATTGAAAATTTTACCTACAGATCCAGAAATTACTTTGACTTCTTTCCTTTTAGAAATAAAAGGATACCAGTAAGAATAGAAAATACTGTAGGAATTTTAAAAGGCTCTAAGTAGTTTTCTATATCTTCTTAAATCCTTTGAAGAGATTTATTTGACATTTATTTAGTAGTTATTTATAAATTCATTTTGAAAGCTATTTCATTGCCTATTAAAAATCTGAAACTATTAGGGGCGCCTGGGTGGCGCAGTCGGTTAAGCGTCCGACTTCAGCCAGGTCACGATCTCGCGGTCCGTGAGTTCGAGCCCCGCGTCAGGCTCCGGGCTGATGGCTCGGAGCCTGGAGCCTGTTTCCGATTCTGTGTCTCCCTCTCTCTCTGCCCCTCCCCCGTTCATGCTCGGTCTCTCTCTGTCCCAAAAATAAATAAAAAATGTTGAAAAAAAATTTAAAAAAAAAAAATCTGAAACTATTAGACTATTCAGTGTATAAGTTATTAGAAGTTGTGTGATTTCAAAGCATCTACCACACTATGTTTATACTCTATACTTCATAGACTATCTCTAAATATTTGTTGATTATCCAGATATGTTATTTGAAGAACATTCTTGAAAGAAATTTCATGATGCATTTGAATTATAAGGTAGTTGTTAATTTTTTTTAATCCATCCATGTATGTAATCAAGAACATCAAAAAAGAGCTTCCATATGTTATTACTACACTATCAAAGAATGATTCCTGGGTCATAAACACATCTTAACAAATTTAAAAGAACAGATTGTATACCGTGATATCAGCAAAATGGCAGTATAGGAATTTCTGGTTTCCATCCTCTCCCAGAAACATTAATTTGAACAACTATCCATGCACCAAAAAAATACCCTTACAAGAGCTACAGGTTACAGGCAAGTGATTAAAGTTCCTAGGTGAAGCACAGAAATTAGAAAATGTACACTGAAAAGAGTAGGAAACATAGACTCACGTTACTGCCATTGTCCCTCCCTCAACCCTGGGCCACTCGGCACGAAGAGAAACATTCTCCACTGGAGAGAAGAGTGAAATGAGTGCCCAAATTCACCATGGACCCCAGTGCTGGCCTGATTCATCACCAGGCCAACTCCTGTAGTCTCTAATATTGTAGTGTATTAATCCTAACTGTAGTATAAAGGTTAAATGACAAAAGTATTAAAAATAACTACAGCTTCAATAGTTTGTTAATGGATACACAGTATAAAAAGAGATAAGTTGTAACATCAAAAGCATAACATATGGGGGGAGACTACAAAGGTAGAATATTTGTATGTGATCTAAGTTATCAGCTTAAAATAGACTGTTATATCTCTAAGATGTTTTATGTAAACCCATGATAATCACAAAGCAAAAGCTTATGCTCAATTCACAAAAGATAAAGAAATTAAAGTACATAACTAAAAAACAAATCATGACTTCACAAGGAAAGATAGTAAAAAGAGAAAGGAAAATGGAACTACAAAAGAGCAAGAAAACAAGTAATAAGATGGCAGTAGTTACTACTTCTCTATAAATAATTGCTTTAAACACAAGTGGATTAAATTCTCCAATCAAAAGGCACAGAGTGGATAAACAGCTTGAAAAATCAAGACCTAACTGTATGCTGCCTACAACGGACTCACTTAAGCTTTGAGGATGCACAGGCTCAAAGTGAAGTGATGGGAAAAGTTATCTCATGCAAAAAGAAACCACAAGAAAGCAGAATAGCAATACTTACATCAGACAAAACAAAATTTAAGTAAAGACTACAACAAGAGAAAAAAAAGGTCATTATATAAGACAAAGGGGCCAATTCATCAAAAAGATATAACAATCATTAATATATATGCATGCAACAACAGAGCACCTACTTAAGAAAGTAACAACAGATCTGAAGGGAGAAATAGGCAATAATGTAATAATAGCAAGGAACTTGAATATCTTTCAACAACAGATAGACTATCCAGACAGAAAATCAGTAAGGACACACTGAACTTGAATTATACTTTAGACCAAAAAGACATAATAGAGGAATTTAAAAATGTTTAGAACTAAATGTAAATGAAAACATCAAAATTTATGGGATGCAGCAAAAGTATTCTTAGATGGAAATTTATAGCAGTGAATGTATATATTAGAAAAAAAAAGCATATCTAAAATCAGTAATCTAAACTTCTACCTCTGGAAACTAAAAAAAGGAGATAAAAATCCAAAGCAAACAGAAGAAAAGGAGTCATAAGAGTGAAATCAATGAAACTGAAAATAGGAAATCCAAAGAGAAAATCAAAAAAGGTAAAAAGTAGTTCTTTGAAAAGTTCAACAGGACAACCAATAAAAAGTAGAGAAGAGACAACTTTATTAATAAAAGAAATGGGATAGGGGATATCACCATAGATCACATAGGCTTTAAAAGGATAATTAAGGAATACCATGAACAACTCTAGGCCCACAAATTTGATAACCTAGATGAAATAAACCAATTCCTTGAAAAACACAATTTACCAAAACTCACACAAGAAAAAATAGACAATCTGAATAGGTCTCCATCTATCAAGAACTTGGGTTAGCAATTAATAATCTTCCCAAACAGAAAGCCTCTAGGCCCAGAAGCGTTTGGTCATGAATTCTACCAAACATTATAAAAACAAAAACAAAACAAAACAAAACACACAACATACTGATTCTCTGCAGTCTCTTTCACAATAAAGAAGCAGAAGAAATACATACCAACTCTTTTTATGAGGCCAGTATTACACCAATACCAAAATCAGGCAAAGGGATTATAAGGAAATTGTACACCAATATCCCTTGAGAACATAGATGCAAAAGTCCTCAACAAAATATTAGAAAATTAAATCTATCAATATATATATAAAAAAAAAAAATAGTACACCATGACCAAGTGGAACTTATCTCAGGTATGCAAAGCTGAGTGAACATTTGAAAAACAATGTAATCCACCAACAGCCTAACAAAGAAATAGCACATGATGCTACCAATAGATTCTTTTCTTTTTCTTTCCTTCTTTCTTTCTTCTTTCTTTCCTTTCTTTCTTTCTTTCCTTCCTTCCTTCCTTCCTTGCTACCTACCTACCTAGATATAGATATATCTATAAAACTCTCAGTAAACTAGGATTAGAGGGAACTTCCTCAACTCCAAGAATATCTACAAAAAACCTATAGCTATCATCACACTTAATGGTGAGAAATTTGAAGTTTTCTCAGTAAGATCAGGAACAAGGCTAGAATGTTCCTCCTTACCAGTTCTTTCCAACATTGTACTAGAAGTCTTTGCTAAAAATCAATAAATAACAGGAAATGAAATGTGTACACTGGGAAAGAAGATGTAAAATTGTCTTTGTTCACAGATAACATGATTGTCTACATAGAAAATCTGAAAGGTTCAACCAAAAAAACCCCTGGAACTAATAAGTGATTACAGGGATGCTGAGGGATATAAAATTAAGATACAAGAGTCAATTTGTTTCCAGTATGTTGATAATGAACAAATGGAATTTGAAGTTAAAAACATAATGCCATTACATTCGCATCATGAAAAATAAAATGCATAAGTATAAATCTAACAAAATACTTACAAGATCTAATGAGAAAAAGTATTAAAAATCTGATGAATAAAATCAAAGAAAAACTAAATAAATGGAGAACTATTCCGTATCCACAGACGGGAAGACTCAATGAAATCAAGATGTTGGGGCACCTGGGTGGCAATTAAGTGTCCGACTTCCGCTCAGGTCATGGTCTCACAGTTCGTGAGTTCCAGCCCCACTTTGGGCTCTGTGCTGACAGCTCAGAGCCTGGAGCCTGCTTTGGATTCTGTGTTTTCCTCTCTCTCTGCCCCTCCCCCACTCTTTGTTTCTCTCTCTCTCTCAGAAGCAAATAAACATTAAAAAAAAAAAAAAAAACAAGATGTCAATTCTTCCCGGCTTGATTATAAATTCAATACAATTCTAATCAAAATCCTAGCAAGTTATTTGATGGATGTTGACAAAATGATTCTAAAGTTTACATGGAGAGGCAAAAGTCCCAGAATAATCAAATACTGAAAGAGAAGAACAAAGATCGAAGACTGATGTTACCTGACTTCCAGACTTATTTTACAGCTGTAATAACAAAGACAGTGTGGTACTCGCTACAGAATAGGCAAGGAGATCAATGGAACAGAATAGAGAGCCCAGGAATAGTATCATAAATACAGTTAACTGGTATTTCACAATGAAACTAAGGCAATACAATGGAGCAAAGATAGTCTCGAAAACAAATGGTGCTGGAGTGGCTGTACATGCACATGGAAAAAATAAATTAATCTAGACACACACCTTGTACCCTTCACAAAAGTAACCCTACTGGATGATAAACTTTAATGTAAAAAACAAAACTGTGAAACTAAAAAAAAAAAAAAAAAAAGCTTAGATGACCTTCAATACAGGATACCTTTTTAGCTACAATACCAAAGATATCCATGAAACAAATAATTGATAGGCTGGACTTCATTAAAATTATAAACAATTCTCTGTGAAAGACACTATCAAGAGAATAAGAAGACCAGTCAATAGGAGTAAATATTTCCAAAATATTTCTGATAAAGGATGGTTATCCAAAATATATAAAGAACTCCTAAATCTCAACAATAAGGAAACAAATAACCTGATTGAAAAACAGGCCAAAGATCTTTACAGACATCTCACCACAGAAAATATACAGATAGCAAATGAAAATATGCTCCATTTCATATGTGGTGGTCAATCATAATTCCAACAAGTTCATCTTTAATAAAACCTAACTTTATATAGCAATGAAGTTTCCTTCTCCTTATTGTAAACGTGATATTTACAACTAAATTTACTAAACAACAAAAATGCTTTTGGTATATGAATCAACCCACTGACTACATGGACTTAACCAGTTGATCCAAAGTGTCCCTGGTCAAAGAGATGATTATCAGTCTCTTCTTAAAAGCCTCTTACCGAATAAATTTGTTTAATAAATAAAAAATAACATCCAATGTCCTTGTCATCTATGTTTTAGAGCCTCTCCCTGAATAGTCCCTGACCACCTCCTCACCTTCTCATTCCATCCCTCTCCTCACCAACTTCTCTGTAGCCATTTCCTCCTGCTGCTTCTTGAACATATCGAGCAATGTTTTGTTCTTTTGTCTGGAAAGTTTTGTCCTCAAATAGCTCATATGTTACTTTTTTCAAAAAAATTCTATTTATTTATTTATTTATTTATTTATTTATTTAGTAACTCTACACCCAACTTGGAATTCAAACTCACAACCCCAAGATCAAGTGTTGGATGCTCCACCAACTGAGCTAGGCAGGTGCCCCTCTCATACTTCACTCTTAAATCTTAACCAAATAGGTCTACATCTATGAAGTCTTCTCTATCCATTTTAAAACATTTCTGTCCTGTATCTCTCTTTTCTCCCAACCTAACATTAATTCTTTGTAGCACTATTAACCAGCATTATATTGCTTGTTTACTGTCTATCTCTCCTACTAGAATGTTACTCCATGAGAGAAATCAGTCTATTTTATTCATTATCCTCAGTGCCTGGAATTGGATCTACTCCATGGAAGATGTTCAACTGTTATATATTACAGGGAGTGAATGAATACGGTGATATGCCTGAGAAAGTGTTGCCATCATTCATAGTTAGGGATTAAGTTAACCATATATAAATGTCATGGTTAAAGATATATGAGTGACTTCTTTCTCTCAGTAATATCCCTTGAAAAATGGATAACTATTTTTCTACTAAGCAGTATTTTCACTATAGTATATAAATATTGTTTAAACATTATTTTCTTAAAAACTACTTCAAAATCAGGGTTTTCTCTCACAAATGATGAAGAAATTTGGTTCTGCCACTCTATACTCAATGCATTATTACTTTCAATTATAAAATGTTTCCATTTTTCACAGAATTTATATGGAAACCTGAAAATTCTTAAGTGATACAAATAAAATTCATTAGTCATATAAAAATTAAGAACATTTTATATTAATATCAGCACACTAATTTCCTTATTCACAAATACCTTATTAAATAATTTTTTAATGTTTGTTTTTGAAAAGTGGGGGAGGGGCAGAGAGAGAGGAAGACACAGTATCTGAAGAGGCTCCACGCTCTGAGCTGTCAGCACAGGGCCCAATACGGGACAGAAACCCACAAACTGTGAGATCATGACCTGAGCCAAAGTCTGACGCTTAACTGACTCAGCCACCCAGGTGCCCCAAACAATTTTAAAGCTATTTATTTATTTATTTATTTGTTTGTTTGTTTTCTTTTTCCTTTATAAAAAAAGATCCCAATATCAAGATAGTAAAGGGGAGAGCAAGGAGCACACTCCTTGATGTACAGAAATGGGGGGCAGGGGAAGGATAAGCTTCGAAAGGAGGGAGGGGAATGTCATTAAGGCAGCAAAATATTCTCTGTAAAACGATGGAGGAGTTGTTTCCACAGCCTCAGAGATGAAGGCTTCATCAGAGACGAAGGCTAAGATGGCCATCACAGTTGGGGGGCTCTCCACTCAAGCATTCGAAGGAAGAGAAAAGTGACGGACTTCTTCTCTGGGTACAGCCGCAGCCACTCACTGCTTGCTCTGGGTTTACCTTCTGCCAGTTTTAGGTAAAGGTGCGGCAGGGATTCACTCGTGTGGGTTCAAAGTCAGCGTCTCTAGCAGCAGCTGTGCTCCAGACTCCTCTATCTCAGGTACCACTGACTGCACTGGGCTGGGCCCTCTGAGGAAAAGGCTCCTCCAGTCAGAGACACATTTCGGGGCCAGTCATACTCGGGGGGCACCCGACCAGGTCAAAGATCTTGCCTAACTGGTGAGCTTCAGAGTTTCCACAGGAGAGAGCCTTGCGAGGAAACACCTCTGCGAAGATACAGCCAATGCTCCACATGGCCACGGGTGTTGCATGCGTAGACTGCAAAGAACGTCTGGAGAATGGCGCCAGAGGGTAACAACCACAGGTATCACTGCCATCTGATAGCTGTAGATTCTGGCCGGGCCAAAGTCAGCCAACTTGACTGTCCCACCATTTGTCACCAGAATGCTCTCTGGCTTCAGATCTCAGTGAATGGTACAGTTGGCATGAGGGAAATCTAGGCCTCTTAGAACTGGCGCATCATTTCCTTGATAGTCTCCACTGGCAAGCCTGGTGGGGGTGCCTTGTCCAGATACGGCCTTTGGTCTTGGTCTACACACTCAAACACCAGGGTCACTTTGGTCTCTCAGGCAGTTTGGGCCATGGCACAAAGGTCCATCAGGTGGACAACACTGGGATGTTCAAAAGCTTCCAGCTGCCTCAGCAAGGCCACCTCATGAACTGTGCTGATGGGAAGGCCCCCGCCAGCACCTCTTCCATTAGGAACTCTCACACTCTTGAGGACCACAAAGTGGCCACTGTGGGGACCATGGGCCTTGTGTCCATAGGTAGCAACACCGATCTCAGCCACTGGCTCATACTGGGGAGTAGCCATTCTCAGATCAGAAGAGACCCTCACTCCTGGCCGGGAGCTGCCGGGGACAGCCCATTATCGGGGCACTGGAGCCAGATCCTGCTGTGCCATACACTCAAGCTCTGTCCACTGAGGCTGGACATATGTGCCCAGCCACAGACACAGTCTACAGGCTAGAGCGGCCCCCTCACCACCACCCTCACCATGGGACCAGCTGCCAAAGAGGCACGCACAAACTCCGATTTTAAAGCTACTAAATTTGCATTTGTGTCTTTTATTTTCATAACTCAGTACTTCATTTACTGAATTACATTTCTTACTTATAAGACAAAGTTTTTTCTGGTGGGTTAAAGAAATATCTACAAAACATCACAACAAATAAACAGGTATTAAAATAAACATTTTTTTTTAGATTTAATGCAAACAATGTAATTGACAGGTTGTAATTTGTTCAGATTACCCTTTTTCCTTGAAAATACTTTGAAACCATATCATGTATGAATATATTGCAAAGAAATACCCTCTTCAGAAAGATAAAAATTTCTAGGGGCCCCCGGGCAGCTCAGTCGGTTAAGCATCTAACTTTGGCTCTGACTTCAGCTCAGGTCAAGAACTCGCAGTTCACCAGTTCAAGTCCTGCATGGGGCTCTGTGCTGACAGCTCAGAGCCTGGAGCCTGCTTCGGATTCTGTGTCTCCCTCTCTCTCTGCCTGTCCCCCACTCATACTCTGTCTCTGTCTCTCAAAACTAAATGAAACATTATTTTTTTTTTAAAAGATAAAAATTTCTATAATGCTTTATACCCTTTTGGCAGCCAGTCCTTGTCATTTCGATAGACAGCATAGCCTTCAGTGAAACACGTGTGGAGGAGGGAATTCTGTTATCTGCACAGGCCCTAATGCCTGGTCATCTGTTTAAATATGCAGTGACATTTCCAATGTAATTAAATTTCTAATTGTACATCCAAACTTTGTTTATGCATTGGCATGTGTAATAAATTATGATTTATAATTGTTAAAAGCCATTAATTTGAGATCTGTAGGGCAAGTCTTCAGCATCTTGACTGTACCTTAAGACGCATTTCTTTTAGAAATTATTTGAAAACATATTAATGGAATGTAAATTTAAATATTATAAAATTGATACTGTTGGAGGACAAAATTGAATCAAATATATTCATGCTGGGCTGGTTTTATATTTCCTTTAAAATCCAGTTATTTGTACCAAGAATAATTAAAATAATAAATGCACATGTATAAAATGAGAGTTTCTAATTATGCGGTGTTTTGGGAGGACATTTCCAATTATACAGTAAAAAGGATAAAAAACATTTTTAATTACTATTGAGAATTGGACACAGTTGAAAGTTGAGCTTGAACTATTAAGGCATGTTTAAAGTACATCTAAAAATGAAAAGACAGTTCTTCTAAATTAACAACTTTTAACCTTTTTAGTGCCATAGTTTATGGTATTGACAGAATGCTATTATGTGAAAATCTGGATTTACAAGATATTTTGGGTAATCCATATCTATAGTGAATAGCATTGTAATTTACTGATGCTCCAGTAAAGCCATACCCATTTTTAAGAGCTGACATAATCTGATGGGCTGTGGCATTATTCTAATTAATCACTCCCTATACAGTATGAGTTATTAAATATTTTAGGTATCACTCATACCTGTGTTTTATTTAAATATGGATATCTATTGCATGTATTGATATATTATGCAAATTAAAATGAATTATATAATGTATAGAAATTCTATTTTAAATATTATGGATGAGACAGACGTAACTTTTTTGAAACAATGAACAAGCTAACAAAGCAATACTTCCAAAACATATTCATTAAACAATTAGCAGAGCATTCATTAAAGTAAAAGGCATTCACCTAATCTACCACCCAAAACCCAGGTACTTGAATTCATAGCAGCAAACCTTGGGTATTACCATTAAACTAATTTACCTTATACATTCTCAGCCTCAACATGGTGGTCCAAAAGAGTAATTAGATAAGCCCATATTTCTTTTAATGACTAAGTAACTAAACTACTTCTTATAAACTGGATCTTACTTCTCAACCAAGACTTTAATAACAACTGGATACGATAATTGATATAAATTGTTATAAATTTTCTGAAGATCAACTTTTAAATGGAGACAGTAAGAGAAAAAAATGAGAACTTATTTTAGCTACCAATTATACTAGTTTTATTTTATTAAAAATATCTGCAAAGATGTTTTTGGAAGAATGAAAACTTTGAAAAATTAAATTTGCAGCAGTAGTAAAAAAAAAAAAGCCCGCAAGATATAAACAAGACAACTGGAAAGGGAATAGCACACTAAACCCTATCTTTTCTTCCATACAGTGTAGCTTTCAACAGAAATTGTGAAACTGCACAATAGACATCGTACAATTTAAAATGAACATATTTTACTTAATCACACATTTATTTTCAATCTATAATCAAATTATAAAGTTGGAACTTTAAAAAAAAATAACATGTTCTACTCCTAACAGATATTAAATATCTTAAATGCGGTATTTCTTAAAAACTCACAAATGCTGTACTTCATTTAGAGGTTTTAGTATTTATTATTAAGAGTGGAATAGAAAAAATACAAACTACATGCTAAGATTAAAACTATTATTTTTGTTTCCCATTTTGTTAACACTAACCAATACATGACCCCAGAAATAGGATGATGAGAGATAATTTACAATTTTGCTCCATCAGGAACATTTCTAATAACAATTCATTTGTTTTACAGTAGTTATTTTGATTGAAGGGCTAATATATTTGGAATTTTTTTTAGCACACTACGGGCTTTGTTATTGCTAGCATAATTAAATTGTGGATTTAGTGAATTATATTATATACAAAAGTACACCTCCTTACCAGTGGGAGTAATTTGCCCTACAGAAATCTGTTATAATATTTAAATGAAATTGTTAATCAGGGACTATTTACAGCTGCACCTGCTCTTATTTGTAGCATGAAACTGTGTAATCATTGTCAGTTCTTCCAGATCCAGGCAGAAGATAACCATTACTGTGACAGAAATATAATTAAAGAGAATCCCCATCTGCTGTATTATCCTGGCTTTGTTAAAGACTGAGCAACATGGGTGCAGAAGGCACCAAGGAGGAGAACAAAGGGGGCAGACAAGGTGTTTATGAGAATACCGCCCATTTCCTACTCAAAAAACTAAATGAATTATTCCCAAAAGTTCAGTGACAAACTGATAAAGAATAAAGTTAGAAAAAAGTTTAATAACCCAGACAATGGTGAAGGCTCTGCACTGAAACTGAAGCTCCTAAAATAAAATCTTTTTCTTCAGTGATGAATGAACCTATGTGATTGAATATACAATACTTGGGTGAGTCACTCAGTATTTGTTGAATGAATGATCTAGATCTGAAAATACACAAGAAATAAGCACGTGCATAATTGCTGCATTTTAAATACAATGGTAGAGTGTCTTAGTCAAAAATATCTAAAAATCTTCATAAATACATTTAGGTGGCAGAGTCTGTGTCAGCTAATGGATGACCAAACGAGTGGTGAAAGGAACACACACACACACACACACACACACACACTCACACACACACACAGAAACACACAGAAACACACAGAAATACAAAAAGAAAATCCAATTTGGACAAGTGGAAAGATTGCTTAATTCCTATGTTTAGTAATCCAATTTACATCATTGAGGAAGATAAGCCAATTCTAAACAGAACCAAAATATTTATACATTGATAAGCACAAGTTCCTCTCAGAAAGGATGAGTTAATCTTAAATATCGTAGTATGAATAACATCACCTAAAAAGAGAATATTTGACTCCTATAGTGAAATAGTCTTATAAATAAAGAGCAGATATAAGCATAAGATTTATACTGACTAAATTTATATATACCATTCTTAAAAACCATGTCCATATGAACGAAGCACAAAATAGCCAATTGTGGACAAATCAAAATGTGGCTGTGAATAATTTTTATTGTAATATTAGAGGTAAAATTAGAATTTCAAGTTAATGTAAGAAAACAAAGCAAAAATGTTATCCTAGGATAATACTTTTAAAATTGTTTTGTGAGAAGACAAAGCACTAATTTAGCTTCTATATATATGATCTTGGGCTTTGTCAAATTTTATTTAGTTTGCTAAATTTCCATAATTCATATATAAAATGCTATTAAAATCTTTCACCCATACTTTTATCATTTTTTGAAAATTTTATATCTTGTTTTAAGATCTCTTAAAAATATCAATATATCCTATTATTCTTACTCAACAATTTCTTATGACAAAAGTATAATTAGGAACAATGAAATCCTGGCTGCATCTGTCCACTGATTTTTTTAATACTTAAATTACATATTTAAATGATGTTATAGCAGAATGATTAATTTTTATGAATTTCAAAAACTTAAATCATTAAAATTAATGATCTATCCTAGAATAAAATCATGGATGGGAAATGACCAAATGAGCTGGGAGGAGGGAAGCATCATTATAAATAGTCCCTAGAAAGCATCTATGAAAAAACCTGATTTACAAGTAATGTATCTGCCAAGAAACCATAGATATGACTAGGACTACTGTCAAGGAAGTTTATTTTACACACCCAGCCACGTATAGTAACTGTAGTAACTGTAACTGTCTAGGAACTGTATAGGAACTACGTATCCATAGTAACTGTATAGGAACATTATTTTAATTTATGCTTTCTAATATTAAAATATCATCATCATACACATTCACTATATTTTTCAGTCATGTTTGCATCTGATCTTTACCAAATGTGTTTAGAGCATATATTAATAAAGTGGAAAAAATATATGTTGCTATCTAATACAGGGGTTTTGAATACAGGGTTTGTTTCATACCTGTCTTGAAAAAAAAAAAACAAAAACCTGAATTCTTTTGTTGTCGTGTTTAGAGTTAGTAAATATGGCAAGTGGTTCATTCCCTTTCCCTAATGGGAAGTCATCTGGGAAATGAAGTCTTCAATGTTCTGATTTCACTGGGTGGGATTTCTCAGATGCAGAAACAAATAATAATTCTCATCCCTGATAGAAAGGATATTTGCTGTAATTTCTTTTCACCCAGGAGTAACCATAGATTATTTAAAATATTCCCAGAGCTACCTGTAAAACTTTAAAGGAGGGCAATTAAGTTGGAATTGTAGCTCCAACACTGATCTTCTCTGTTTATACAATTCAGACACAGTACAATGGATTATAAACTATTAAGGAGACCCAGATATTATGGTAAATGTTACCTAGACTAAGTATATTGTTGTGGTAAAGGTTACCTAGACGGAATACATTGCTAGTTCCATGTTACAGGTACAAATATATATTCTTCAAATTCTAATTTGAACAATGATTGAAATACCCCCACTGACTGAATATTCCAATATGTTAAAACACCTGCAATAATTTCATTCTTTAATAATTTCACTTTCATTATAAGAGATTAATATTTTACTATTTTGGGGTTTATATACTATCACTGTGTAGGAAGATAAGTGAGGTGTTGCCTAAATATTTGTAAAAGCAGCAGGTGAGGCAAGTGATTACCAACTAAGAGAATGAGCAGCAAACACTAAACACTATCCTAAATAATAACTTGTAAATAATATGCTTAAGGAAGTTGTCTATGATAGCCGTGTATGGCTACAGGTCAGCAGTTCTTAACTTTGAGAATCATATGAAAGCTTTGCTCCACCCATATCTTCAGAGGACATAAACACATATATGCAGAGTTTTACTTCCATTTCCAGAAGGTTCAAGACTCTTTCCCAAAGTATCAATTAAAATATCAACGCTACGCAAAGCCAGGCTACACAACCTGTTGTGAGGTTCTTCATCTAATCTCAGCCAGACTGAGTAACACATGACATTATTTCACATCTCACTAAGAAAGTAAAGCTGCAGACAATTCATTTCTGACACAATGCCTTCTTATTACTTTGAATGTTTTTATACCTGTTGAAAGGGCACTTTAAAGCATATATATATATATATATATATATATATATATATATATATATAAATTGTTTTACTGTCAAATCACAGTGTTATTTTTGAAGATACTTTAAATTGCAATTAATTTCCATTCACATAGCACCATTAACACACATCATGCAGCTGAACAGTTATGATCAACTTGGCACATCAGCAGGCAAATGCAACTATATTGTGACTGTTGCCTGGCTGACAGCAAATTATATGTCATTGACCACAAAGCATAGAACAAATCTACAGATAATATTTGGAGAAAGCATGCCATAAAAATAATGAAATATGATACGTAGTAAAAACACTGGGCAGAGGGTAAAAAAATCCTTAGTGCACATTAAGTGCAGTGCAGGCAAAAGAGAACCTTCCAGCAACAATGACCTTGGTTCCAAGGGCAAGCCTATCTCAATGGACCTATATAACTGAAAAGTTTATTATACAATGATATAAATTAACCTTTTTTTTCTGTTCTTACAAAAGTGCTCTTTGAAATGCTGATTGTCTTTTAATACAGGGAGAGAATCTATTGATCTGGAATATTTGCATATTCAAATTCTTCTTAGGATTAATTCTAATCGCATATTAATTATAACACTCTGGAGTTTACTTGAGTCATTGTCCATTTTAATTGTCATGAATCAGTCCTTCAGGACTTGGATCACCCTGCAATCTTAATGAATATAGGTATTTGGGTCTTCAGAATGGAAAATCTGATTCTAGAATTCAACAAGTAGGTAGGTGAAGATTTGCCAACCTCCAGTTTTCCCAGATAGATTCTGATTTCCATGGGGACAGGGCCTGTGAATTTTTGTTCACCCTGAACACCCCAGCATTTAGTAGAGTGTCAGGCTCAATAAATTTTAGTTGAATAAGCCTTATCACCATTTCAATATAGAGTTTCTTACAGTCATGGTTACTTAAGAGAAATATCTCTGATTCTTATAAATTTTTCTCTTTGCAAATTCTCATTGAAGAAGACTGGTAGGTTAGTGATATACTTGCTTAATACCTTCCAGAAAAAAAAAAATAGGATTTCTCTCCAAAGTTCATCCCAAATTTAGATTCAACATGCAACATTTAATGTAAAGAGAAGAAAAAAATGATTAAAAAAATCACCTTACAAAGGAGCCTCTTTATACACATTGACATGAATCAGGACAAGGAATAAAAGAGAAAGAATTTTCAGTGCTTTGGAAAATAAAACACTTGTCTTGCCTGGAAAAAAAAAAAGAAGAAAGAAAGAAAGAGGCTAATGTCAACAGAAAGTTGATGTCCACAGATGGTTTCAGTAAAGGAGATGGTCTGTCACTGGTCAACTAGTTTCAGTGTTCAAAGAAGGTAACAGTAGAAGACTAGAGATTTTTTCAATGAGGTAGTTATGATATGTTATGTTGTTATTAAAGAGTATCTGTAACAGTTTTATTAAGAGCTTTTTTCACAGAGCAATAACCTAGAACAATAAAGTTAGGAAACAAACCTTTAAATATACAATTATCACAACTACGAAAATAGTAGAAGAAATAGAAAATGCACATGACAAAAGGATCACTAGCAATATTTCCAAGAATGTATTTTATGCCAAGAAGCAGCAAGTAAGATGAAATGTATCATGACGTTTCTTGTGGCCGAATAAAGTAGGATGAAACCTGGATGTCATCCCAAGGTGATTAAATACATACAATGTGGCACCAACACTGGCTGCCATCTTATGCAGGGATCAGATTTAGTGATCTTAATTTATTTATTTTTTTTAATTTTTAACATTTATTTATTTTTGAGCCAGAGAGAGACAGAGCATGAATGGGGGAGGGGCAGAGAGAGAGGGAGACACAGAATCCAAAACAGGCTCCAGGCTCCGAGCTGTCAGCACAGAACCCGACGCAGGGCTCGAACTCACTGACCACGAGATCATGACCTGAGCTGAAGTTGGACGCTCAACCGACTGAGCCACCCAGGCGCCCCGTGATCTTAATTTTTATATAGAAACATGGGTAGATGTTTTGATTATAGTTTAAGAATCAAAGTTAGAAAGAGCCTGAAATCTACATACCACAGTATCATTTACAAATTAACACACACACACACACACACACACGGCATAATTCCTATATGTGTAGTGTGTGGTTTATGTATGGTATGTACAGGCCTCCGTAAACCATGAGAACACAAGTAGCAAAAGGCCTAGCTGCTGAAGACATGAGCCCAGGTAACAAAGGGAGACCTCCCTGCATTTACTTGTGCAAGAGCCCGAGATGAAATGGATTCCACGTAGTGTGGCCTCTCCCTTGCCAAAAAGAAAAATGGAAAAGTAAACACTCATCATGGAGGAACCAACCATAGCCAAGGTGTCTCCACGATTTGCTCTCTGGGTAGTGTAGGCACACATCTGGTTTGTGATTGGTTGAGATGGCACCATGTTCTCACCAATGAAAGTTGAGGCATTTCTTAGAGAAAAAAGAAAAAGTCTGGAGAAGGAAACAGGGGAGGAAAAAAGGAGTGTCAGGTCCCCCATACTATAATTTACTAAATATAGTTTTCAAAGATGCATTCATATCTGAGGACATCAATATTTTGGCATGGTTACCTACAAAGGTAATGAGAATGGGAGGGGTGCAGAAATGATGGGAACATACAATAAAACAAAACAAAGGCCCGCGTGCCTGGGTGGCTCAGTTGGTTGAGCGTGGGACTTCAGCTAAGGTCATATCACAGTTCCTGAGTTCAGGCCCTGCATCAGGCTCTGTGCTGACAGCTCGGAGTCTGGAGCCTGTTTCAGATTCTGCATCTCCCCCTCTCTCTACCCCTTGCCCCCTCCCCCCCCCCACACACACACATTCTCTCTTTCCTCTCTTTCTCTCTCTCTCTCTCTCTCTCAAAAACAAACATTAAAAAAAAAGACAAAGAAAAAGAAAAAAAAAAAAAGGCATTACCAGATCAATATTAAGAAAATAGACCATGAACAGGGGAGCATGATTACTTCAAATCTGTGCCACCAAGATAAAATAAATAAATAAATATTAAAATAAAAATTTAAAGCCTTGCAATTTGCCTTCTATACCAATATCATCTCAAAGGAATTTATAAGATGTTTCCTTATTTGTTTCACCTTACTTCTCCAGAGTGTTCACATGACAGTTAATAGTGGTTTTATACAAATAGTTGATTCATACATTGTATTTTGGTTGCTTTCTTCAGGTTATAGGAAATTGCATTTTCCTAAAATGCATTTCCCATTAATGCCTTCATTGTATATGGGTTGACATTGTATTGCATTTGTACAGGTGAATCAGACATTTAATATTCCTTGAATCTAAAATCCCTCTAAACTGTGTGATTTAATTAACAGATAATTGAATGCCAAATATGAGAACTTTAGGGACTAACACATTGAGGATGTATCAGGATAAAAGATGTTTACACTAAACGCAAAGATTCTCCCCTGACTGAATGCGGCAGGGAATCGCAAGGAGGGCAGAGCTAGAGCCAGCTGATAACAAGCTGTTCATTAAAGCATTAGCCTCCCTGAGCTCTAAGGATGTCAAAGCCTCTTCTTCTACACATCCATAGAAAAATAATTATAGAGCAAAAAGAATTCTGCTTTGCATTTGTAATAAGAGGCAAAAAAATTCTGTATATTGGATTCAAAATTCTTTCTAAACATACTCGTTCCCAATAGTTTCTTTTCTGATGGCCCTTTATTTTCAAGATTTTTCATTATGACCTTCTCTTTATTCAATCTCTCTTCCACTCTTTCGCCATTCCTCTTCTGCATTGTAAATTTGCTTTTTCTGTTGTCATGCTGTCTCATTTTATTTTGCATATTATATACTGGCATAACAGAAATAATGCATGGAATTCACAGACGTATGTTTGCTAAGAGGAGGACATATCCTAGACTACCATGTTAAATCTAGAACATGAAAAAGCCATGTTTTCCCCAAGGGGTTATAGTGGAAAATAATTTGGAAAGTTAAAAGTACAGTAAACAAAACAAAAACTCAGAACATTAACTGTAAATGAGCTTAGTCTAGTCTTATATTAGATATTGGGAAACACAGACCCACATTGTTTAGAAGAATTGTCCAGTACTAGAGATTAAAATCCAGAGCCCCACTGCCCTCATTTCTATGATATAACAAGTTTTGTATACTGAAGATAAATTGAGGTAGACTCATTCCACTCAGTTTTTATTTTTTACATTTTTTTAAGTTTATTTAGTTTTGAAAGAGAGAGTGAGCAAGCAGGCGGGGGAGGGACAGAGAGAGAGGGAGACAGACGGAGTATCCAAAGCAGGCTACGTTATAACAGCAAAGAGCTCCACGCAGGGTTCGAACTAAAACTGCAAGATCATGACCTGAGCTGAAATCAAGAGTCAGATGCTTAACCGACTGAGCCACCCAGGCACCCCTCCACTCAGTTTCTAGAGTAGCCAGGACATGGTGGTTAGGAGAAAGGGGTCTGGAGTTAGAATATTTGGATCCATATTCTATCTTTACTGCTCTCTAGAAATGACTTTTGGCCTATCTACCTCAGCCTCAGTTTCACTATGCACAATGGCAAAAATAATCATGGCTACCTCATAGAATTGTTGAGTTATAGATTATTCATATAAAGCATTCAGCACAGTACTTGGCACATGATACTTTTTAACGAATCACCTACATTTAAAATACATTCATTCCTCCATCCACAAAACATGTGAATACCAGCCCCCACGCTACATACTGACATACATACAAGGTGCAATCTCTACAGTTAAGAATTGAGTGTATAGCCAGGTTCTCCTCGTTATAAGATTCTTTAGTGAATTCAACAATTAGCTCCTATCTTTCTTTTCATCTTGTCCCATGTATACTATTTATTAAATTCAAAAAGTCACTAATAAACTATTCTAAAACATGTTTGACAATCTCTTTACCTTCTCAGTGCCAATTATCTCCATCTTCCCAAAGGACATCAACTAAAAACCCGACGCTCTGGATGTTATCATATCTTAAATAGCTTTACCTTTAAAAGTTCAAGGCTAAAATCTTATTTTATATTCAAAACAAGAGTCCCTCCAGACATCTTATGCCCTTACTCCTCAAAATGTACTTTTTCACCACTGACACTGAAATCCTTGATTGCTTTCTATCTTCCTCCATTATCAATCCTCCCTATCTGTAGATTATTTGAAACATGTTTCAATCACTCCACTACTTGTTGAATGTTCAGTCTGCTTCACAGTAGTATCTTCATTTTAAAAGGCCAATATTTCGGTTTTAGCCATTTCAAAAGATTTAAAGGATCCCTTCCTATTTAATAACTACTCATCATTCCAACAATCACCGTCCTAGAGGTCAAACAAAATACAGATGTGTTTCTCCTCCTGGAAAAATGAAATGTTGTTTAGCACCAATAACCTAATAAATTGTGCTCCTGTGTGAAATATTATTGAAGACCCTCAAACGGTCAATCATGGTGCCTAATATACTGAGACTGTTAAACCCTGGTCTTAGGAGAATGAAATATACATTGTAGATTGCTGGACCAGGTTTTTCTGGTACCCAAAGTTGCTACAGTTTAACTTCAAATTAAACTTTAGAATTTAAGTAGTCACAATATTATGAGAGTCAAGGGGTAATGAAAAAATATAGGTCATGAATTTGCATAAAGGTCATTTCATTACACTGTAAAATATGCAAGCATTATTTCTAATTATAACTCAAATACTATAACTACAGAAATTTAGCACAACATAACATATCTCCATGTAATTAGTACCTAATTACTAAGCAAACTTGTTATTAATAAACTGAATGTTTTCTGCATTCAGCATATATATTAAAATGCATATATACATAATTTTATATACATATATATGTCATTGTTTACTACATGACATTTTATATCCTAATCTCTAAATACAGCCAGATAATCCTCAGCTTCCGCAACTCACTGCTCTCAGTGAGGGTGAGAATGTTTGTACTAAGTCTGAGCCAGGGTATACTCACTAAGCCATGCAGAAAGCTGATGTTGTCACGTCACTGACATCTTATATTTGAAGATAATGAGATACAATAAGGCAAACTGAGTTACATTCCTAGAAATGAGAGTAGTATAACAAACATAAATACATGTGCCTTACCCACTGTGGGGGAGAAAGGTGAACCAGGGCCAGGTCAAGTATCAGGGTAATCCTGAAAACCTTTAAAGAGTGGGTTCTCAACTACAACAGAGCCTGAAGCCAGAAGTATATAAAAGGAGATGAAATAAAATGTGGAAAAACAGTAAGACAAAAAGTTAGCAAATTAAATAAGAAAAAATAAATCAATTTTATGAGAAGCACTTAAGCACTGTGAGCTTTAATTTATAAAAATACAGAAGAAGATCCCTCCCAGCTTTGAATTACACAGCATTAAAAGAGTGCTGAATAACAACAAAATAAATGTAAGCAGTATCTATATTTTCCATTATTTTGACCATTCCCTTTGCTGGAAGATAATATTGTTAAAAATTTACAAATTTCTCATCCGTGTTTTACATTTTCTTATGTTAAACATAAATGTAATATTCACATTCTTGCATAATCACCTATTAAAGAATACTGGCACAAACCAGTATGGTATAAAAGAAGTATTTAGGGGCGCCTGGGTGGCTCCATCGTCGATTAAGAGTCAGACTTTGGCTCAGGTCATGATTTCACATTTCAGGGGTTTGAGCCCGCATCAGGCTCTGTGCTGACAGCTCAGAGCCTGAAGTCTGCTTCAGATTCTGTCTCTCTCTCTGTGTCCTTCCTCTTCTCACACACTCTGTCTCTCTCTCAAAATAAATAAATAAATGATAGAAAAAATAAAATAAGTATGTTGATGGTTAAGAATCCATGCCTTGCAATATATTCTCTTGGAGTCCACAAACTAGAAACTGTCACTGTATTTGGCAATGCTATCCCATAAATGAAATTTCACTCTTTAATAACAAACATGATGATAATTATAAAACTCTTAGTTTTATAATATGCTTTTAAAATTAGGAACACCCAAAATGTTCAGGGCGCCTGGATAGTTCAGTCGGTTAGGTGTTTGACTTCAGCAAAGGGCATAATCTTGAGGTTGTGGGGTTCGAGCCCCGTGTAGGGCTCTGGGCTGACAGCTCAGAGCCTGGAGCCTGCTTCGGATTGTGTGTCTCCCTCTCTCTCTGCCTCTCCCCTACTTGAGCTCGTTTCCCTCTCAGAAATAAATTTTTAAAAAATAGCAAAATGAAAAATGTTTAGGAAATCTCTCCTTCAAGCAACAATACCTAACACATTTTCAATGTTAATAATCTGTGAATATGGTAAGGTGCATGAAAAAAAAAGTTAATTCTTAAACAGCTAGTACTTCTTTTTAATAAAGGGCTGATTTCCACCACAAAAGGAAGGTGGTAGAAAAAAAGGCTAAGTAACAGGAGAAAGATTAAAAATAAAATGTTTTTAAGTAATTACCAAGAAGGAATGAGACAAGAGTAGTAGGTAAGTGAAAAAATACTGTTTAGAGGCTCACATAGAAATGAAGTTAATCCCTTTAAGTATTTTAATTTCATTCGTTTATAAAATTTTAGTGAAAGAAAAAAAATGAAAATATCGAAAAGGACAAGAGGGAGGTATACGATATCCAGAACAAAATTCCTGATACGGGATCTTTTTGCAAAAGAAAAGAATACTCTGAGAACCTGAATCTAAACTAAATGTTGGAACAAATATATATTACTAATGCTAACTGCAACATAGGATTGTTCAAATATTCATTTTTGCATGACACTATCAACCTTTTCAGTCTCTATTATACAAACTTTAGGAAAGAAATTGTCCTACAAATTGTAAAAATGAACAATACTTTTACTGAGCAAAGTACCTCTCTTTCTTTTCAGGTAAGAATATTATGACCACTAAATATAACACTCTGCCTTCCAAAAAAAATTTTTTTTTCATTATGTACTCATATAAACTAAAGCCTCACTCTTGTCTCAACCCAATTCTACTCTCCTCAGCACCTATACCCAAGCAGGAGCCAGAGGAGTATGGACAGAGCCAAACAACCCGTGAGGCTTCCTGGTTTCATCATTTTCAATTTAGTGCCACACATTCTATGGAGCCTCCATGATGTCTGATCATGCTACTATATTTCCTTTGTCAATGAACTCTCTCGCTCTCCAAACCAACTAATCTAGACATTCTCTAGGCTCTTCTAAGTTCCCCTACTTTTCACACAGTCAGTTAACAATCTTGTTCATTATTTCATTGAGAAAGAAGATACAATCATAAAAGAAACTCTCTCGCTCACTACCACCAAATCTACCACCCTGCTGGCCTCACTTCTATATACCCCATCTCGTTACCATTAACGTCATGACTTTCTGCTGCCCTGACCTAACATGAGCTTCCTATGATGCGGTGGATCCCCTCCACTCTCAACTACTCACCCACTCAGCTCAATAATTCTCTGCTTCTCTTTAGGACCTTTTTTTTTTCTCTATACAGTCATTATCATTAGCTTAAAGTACGTGGAAATCTCTCTCATCTTTAAAGCAAACACATCTCTCTTGTTCTACATTTTCCTCTAGCTATGTCCTGATTGTGTCCTCCTCTTATCCTTTAAAGTGCTTATACTCACTATCTCTACATTCTTTAATCTCATTCCCTCTTAAGATTCTACAAGTCTCTTGCTCTCCCCATTCAAACAAACTGTTCTTGACAAGTCCACTAATCACCTTCACTTTGTCAAATCCAGTGATGGAGTCTCAGTCCTCATATTACTTGACCTCTTAGAAGCAAGGACAGAGTTGATCACTTGCTCTGTGTTGAATTACTCTCTTGACTTAGTTTCTATGTTTCCACATAGAAATCTCTCTCTCAATTTTCTTCCCACACCAATTTCTGCTTCTTTTCTTTGTGTCTTTCCTGTGCTATTTGTCTGACTTTTAATATAAGAAGGCTCAAGGGCTTAGTTATCAGTGTACATAGCCTTCTTAGACAACAATCTAATGCTTCTGAGTGTCCTTCTATAGTACAGCGTATATATTCACTACACTGCTGACTATGAATCATACCCTTCCAGTCCCATTGAACCACTCCTGATCTCCAAATTGCTATATCCAGATTCCTACATGACCTTTGCACATGACTAAGTGGAAACTTAGACTTACTGATTCCAAAACTAAAATTATCGATCTTAACCCCCACAACAAATCTCCCTTCAGTGTCCTGCACCTTAAAAAGAGAAACCACTACTTACCTGGTTAGTTGTTCAAATCAAGCATCTCAAAGTCACTGATGACTTTCTCTTATGCACTGCCTTATAGAACAGTAAATTTTCCTGGCTCCAGAACTTACGTATATCCCTCATCTGAGCAATTCTCACCTCCTCCATCACTATCACCCTGGAGCAAGCTTCCATCATTTCACCCCTGACTAACACAAAAGCCTTATAGCTTCTCTCCAGTAGTATATTTTAAGAACAGCTGATGCATTGTTTAAACATTAAATCTGCTCACATTACCACTCTAATCATAATATTCTATGGCTTTCCATTGAAATCAGAACTCAATTCAAGGTACTTACTTTGGTCTTTCAGGCAGTGAATGAATCTGGCACTGGCTACCTTTTTTTTTTTTTTTTTTTCATCTCCTATTATTCACTCCTTTGTTCACTCTCCTTGGCATACTGGCCTCCTATTAGTCCTTGAAAGGAGCAAGCATACTCTGGCCTTTGCATTTGTTCCCCTCTTTACCTGGGTGATCTCATTCCAGATAGTTACACGAGTTATTATTTTCATTAGGACTTCTGCTCAAGTTTTATGCCACCTGAGAGGTCTCCCTATTTATGCAATTTAATGTGTCATCCTCAACACTCTCCATTTCCTTATGCTGCTATATTTTTTTTCTCATAATACCTAATACTACCTTGTATTATTTTATGTAAGTTCAATGAGGGCAGAAACTCTGTTCTGGTCTGGTATACAGAGAATACTCAATGTATGCGGATAAGCAAATAAATCCCATGACATTCCTTGCAGCCATAAATTTATATGTAATTTCAAAAGATTTGTGGTCAGCAGCTAGGAAACAATGCTTCCTGAAATATTGTACTTCACTTGATTATATAAAATGGGTTTTGTAGCTGTGGTCTCTTAATAACACTAAGTTTGATTGAAGAGCCATGTCAAGCAATTTGGGTTTTTAGTTATTAATCTGAAACTGAGAATGAAAGAGAAGTTGATGAATCATACCAGTTATAGAAAATTGCTAATTTAATAAGCAACTCATTAGAATTTGCTATGGTGGCTCTGAAGTTTAATGAGCAGAAATTTTCCGTCTAATTTTTCTGAAACAGTGAGATGCCAGGGAACTGAATGGATGCTTTAATGATAGTGATTCCTGTTCTACTTTCTTCTTCATGAGAAATTAGCCCACATATCCTCTCATACTCACATATATCAGTTGTACTAGTGCAAAAAATCAGAATTCAGATAATTTACAGCATTAAAATACATTACACAGCACATACTTCAATACTCCAGTTTTAGCCTTGTGGTAATGAGTCCATGGTTACATAATAATGTATATTCATATATTTTTCTAATATGTTTGTCTAAGATAGTAAGCTAATAATAATGGTAGTAACTATTGCCAAGATCCTTAATGAACACTCTGCTCTCTTTAATTCTCTTTAACATAGCTCCTTTTATTATCATCTAGAGAGGAAGACCAAATCCATTTAGCCATTTTTAAACTTTATAACAAATTCACACATATATATTCACTTAATCATGCCCTTTTAAAACCATACTGCTTTTATACTCCAAATTAAATCTTGCTGGACTTTTTTAAAGGCCGGTACTCTTCTTCCTTCCATATATTGTCAAATTTCATAGACCCTTTAGGAAGTCACCTTCATGACGATTATGGCAGAGAAAAGTGTGTTTCTCAAAATCACATACTTTGAAGTCAGAGAGAAATGAATTTAATGTCAGATCAGCTATTAGTAACTGTGACCTTGGGCAGTTACTTAATCTCTCAAAGGCTCAATTTCTCAATTTTCAAATAAGGGTAAGTTTGTTTTGGAGAATTGCTAAGGGCTTACTGCATACACTTTCATAAAATGCTGACTACATAAAAGGCACTAAAAAGGACTCTCTTCCACCCCACCACTCTTCCTGAAATACTGACCCATTCATTCCTCCATTATTAAAAGAAAAAACATTTCTTACACATAAACTAAAGGCCACACATTAAAACATAACAATGAACAAGCCAAGCTCCCTTAATTCAAAAACACTGCAACAACCAAAGCAAGTGTCAATCAAGTTTTTTGTTATTGCTTCTAGTACAAAAATAAAGTCTCCCAAAGCCTCATTAATTCAAGTAACTTAAATTCATATTTACTAGACAAGGTTGATATGGTTTAAGGACCACCAAACCAATGGTTTTTGTTATTATATTTCATTTCAAAGGCTGAGCTTTCTTCCAGTTCTAAAGTTTAAAACTGTGCAAATGGAGATCAACAGTATCTAAATGAGCATTTCAGGGGTAAAGTCAGTGTTGATTCATTCAGAAGCATTTTTTAGACTTAATGGTCCTCTTTTTTTTTTAATATTTACTTTTTTTTGAGACAGACTGAACACAAGCGGCAGTGTAGGGGCAGAGAATTAAGCAGGCACAGAATGTTAAGCAGGCTTCGGGTTCTGAGCTGTCAGCACAGAGCCTGACATGGGGCTCAAACCCACAAGCTGAAAGATGATGACCTGAGCCGAAGGTGAACACTCAACCGACTGAGCCACCCAGGTGCCCCTAGACCTTATGGTCCTCTTGACAAGAACACAAGCATATTCTAATGGTTTGGTTAAATAGCATTGATAGCCAATAAGTAACTCTGGTAAGGAGTATGGAATACATGCTTTCTAAGACCAATCATTGCAGGCAAAAAGGTTGTCTATTTATTAACCTCATGAAGACTAGGCACTTGGAAGTCTGACAGCCATGATTTCTGATCCTGGTCTATCAGATCAGAACTGATTTGTGGACTAGTGAATTTAATCGTATACTTAATCTCTCTAATCTCCAGTTCCTAATCTGTTAAGTGTGCCTTGACTACCAGAAGTGATTAAAAGCAAAATGCCTGCCATATAACAAAAAAGAGTATTAACATTTCCCAAATCTTATCTCAGATTACTTTCTTAATTTATTTCATTGTAACATTTAAATACCTTATTGGATGGAAACATTTTTGTTTTTTTTTTTTCTAGATAATTATTATGCACTTGTTCTCCAAATGAACACAGTGTTTTATAGCCCTGGTTGCCTGTAAACGCATCCAAGATTCACTCATGTCTTCAGATTTTTACATGGAATTCTGGGGAGCACAGTGCTGAAACAGAAGTTAGCAAAGTAGTTTGAAGGTGCTGTACCACATATCCCACCAACTGGGATGTGTTATCTTACTGTATTTTCTAAGGAGTGAACAATCGTCTCCAAGGAGCCAACTTATTTAAAGACATTCGCTTTTGTGGTATTGACTCCATCCCATCTGATTTCCAAGTAAGTAGGCCAGTTTCTGAAAACAGTTGAAATGAACGGCTATACATTTTAGATGTAAAAGGTCTTTCCTTTTGGTGTGAGTTTTTGTTATTAATTTGGAAATATTTTTGAACACTGAGGTTTCTAAAAATACTAGGTCTCCATAACTGTAATTGTAAAAGGAACTTGCTTGCAGCTTTAACAATTAGAAATTCTTCCCAAACCAAACTTGTCTTCAAGTGTGAAAGGAGAGGAGAGGAGAGGAGAGGAGAGGAGAGGAGAGGAGAGGAGAGGAGAGGAAAGGAAGGAAGGAAGGAAGGAAAAACACAAAAAATATTAACAAGTGATTAACTTGGCATCAGGTCAATATTTTATTACCTTTTCTTCAATCCATAAAACTCTTAAAAATTAGTATATTTACCAGTGTTTTCTTAGCATTGCATTCCTATTATTTTAGACTAAATTCCTCTTCACAACCAGAATGAATTCTTTTAGGATGTGGGTTCCCTCACAACTCTTGATATTCCATAATTATATACTGAAATAATAGCTTAGGATCATCACAGAAATAAAGAATAATCTAGGAATTTAAGAAAATCATTTCCCTTTTAAAAAGCATCATGATTCCCTATTCAAGAACCCTTTCCCCCAGAAGTTTGAAATTTTTTATGACCTAATGTCTTTCTAGTCTTTACTGAAATCTTAGCTGTAAAGCAAAAGATCATCATCTGTCCTAAATGAGTTCCTGAATTAAAAAATAAGATGATCCCATGTCACAAACCATTACTTGAACCAGAATAAAATAGTCTGATTCACTCTCTTTAGAGTAACCAAAATCCTAATTTACTGTGATTTTTTGACAAAAAAAATTTTTTAAATTATTTAATGTTTATTTATTTTTAACAGAGAGAGAGAGAGACAGAGCATGAGTGAGGGAGAGGCAGAGAGAGAGGGAGACACAGAATCCAAGGCAGGCTCCAGACTCTGAGCTGTCAGCACAGAGCCCGAGGCGGGGCTCGAACTCACAGACCACGAGATCATGACCTGATCCGAAGTCAGATGCTCAACCGACTGAGCCACCCAGGCACCCTGAAAAATATTTTTTATATGCAATACAGGAGGTATTTGTAAAAGCCAACATTTTATCAAATGTTGTAAATGTCATAATCATTGTCTTTTCTTTCTTTTTTTAAATGTTTACTTATTTTGAGAGAGAGAGGGTGTGCATGCACAAACGGGCAGAGAGAGAGGGAGCTCAAAAATCCCAAGGAGGCTCCACGCAGTCATCATGGAGCACCAGGAAGGGCTCAATCTCACAAACCATGAGATCATGACCTGAGCCAAAATCAAGAGTCCCACACTTAACCGAATGCACCACCCAGGCACCCCACACTTAAGGATATTCTTAAGCAGTATAGAAACTAAGTTATATTCAGAAACGTTTTGCCTTCATGGCTATAGGCATATCTGTAAATCTTTTCCAAGAATTCCCAGAGTTAGTCCATTTCATATTTGTAATAACCAAAGTTAAATAAAATCTAGCAATCCCAAACTGGAATTAGAAGCTACAACTCTAATTATTCCACACCCCGAGTCAGCTTATGGCCCTACTGTATTCAAAGCCAGGCTTCAGCAAGCAGTGGTAAAAGCAAATCTACTGATGAGTCAAAATAATTTTTTACAATACTAATGAAAATGTATTAAGAATTTTTTAGTTATTAAAATATTTTGTTATATCATTATTAATATGACAATACATATTATACTTTTACCAACATTTAACACTCATGTGCTTCTGTTGTAGAGAGCTAGCACTGAGTTTGATGCAAATCTTTTCCTAGGCTTCTGAATGTAATTCATTATTAATATAATCTGTAACCAGAAATCCTTATTATATAAAGTTTTAAGATTATTTGTAAAAGTTTATTTTGTCATTTGCTCAAAGTATTTTTTAAATGGATTTTGATTGGTCTATATTACGTTTTCAGTGATTTGACGAATTATTTAGGAAGATTAACAATTTAAAATATATTAGAAATGGTTATAGAACATATAACAAAATTAACATTTCCAGAACGAGGAAAAAGAACAATTGAACTGGTCTCCGTATTTCTAGTTTCAACTCTTATTTACTGCTCAGCGGTCTATCAGGATAAAACACTAGAGAACCTCAAAACTGTTCCTATAAAAGATTAAAAGGTTAGATAATTCACAGGTACCTTTCTTTGTGATTTCTTTTTTTGTCATCCTAGGAATAAGGACAAAAAGATCGCTTCTTCGTCTATTACAATTTTCTTATTTCAAATAATAGCAACATTTCTAAAACTCTAAGCATTAGCATAGCATTTACTTGATAGAAAACTGAAAGGAACAACTGATAGAACGGATGCTGAAAGGAACAAACCAGTGTAGCCTCCAGCCTCCGAGTGTGAAGAGGTCCCCAGTGTTTCTTTCCTATTGCCATTTGCCTAAGGCAAAAGAAATCACACTTATACTTTGTTTTAATTGGGCTTAACTTCAGCTTTTAACTCTAAATTAAAATATATTAACAGTGGTAAGCAGACATGTGAATAGAAAATGGTTTTAATGCAGTGTTGAGCAAATAAAAACACAAATATGCATGCTATGATATCCAAAAATGAGAATAAAAAGGAGAATAAAAAGGAGCGGAAGTAAATGCAACATAGTAATATGTGGTGTGTGTGTGTAAATATGAGCACTTTTAAAAATCAAAAGTCCAAATTCTGTTTTTCTATAGTAACTTAAATTTAGCTTTTCTATTACATTAAATTTACATTAATTAAAATATTTAATTATATTAAATTTTAACTTTTCTACAGTATTTTTAAAATAACAAAATGGAATTACAAAACCACAAAGGAGACTATCTTAACAAAACATCAGCACATTCCACTTATTTTTAAAAAGTTATGCAGTTGTGAATATTTCATAGAATACTATTTAGTGTAACAGAAATATTTTGAAGCATTAAATACCTATTAGTTTGACTGGTATAAATATTTTACAAATATTAGGAGATATAAACATTTAAAGCAACACTAGGCAAAGATATTTTAAATACAAATAATCATCCCCGTATTTTCTGTTTTCTATCGTTTGGATATTTGTGCCCTCAGTTTTAACTCCTAACAATAAACATTTAAATAAGAGTTATTTGTTATTGATTATTCTCTGTATAAAATATATGAAAATTCTGTCATTCCGGAGCCTGCATCTAACCAATTTAAAAAGGCAGTCTGGAATCGAACAGAAATTTTTGTATTTTACTAGTGAGGCTATGAGAAAACACATAGGTATCACACAAACATCTTAAGTTCATGTATTTATAAACTTCCTACTTCTTAAAAACATGTTCAATATAAGAGTATTAGGTTGGTTTTTTTTTTTCATTTTTTTTAAGTTTATTTATTTTGGGGACAGAGAGAGACAGAGCATGAATGGGGGACGGTCAGAGAGAGAAGGAGACACAGAATCTGAAACAGGCTCCAGGCTCTGAGCTGTCAGCACAGAGCCTGACGTGGGGCTTGAACTCACAGACCGCGAGATCACGACCTAAGCCGAAGTCAGACGCTCAACCGACTGAGCCACCCAGGCGCCCCTAGGTTGTTTTTAAAAAATGGAACAAGGTCCTATAGCATACGGCTTCTTTAAAGTTAAATTTGGAATTATGTTTAGTACTTTTTTAAATTAGCTTTACAATTCTACAATATTTTTCTCATATCTAAGATTCTCGAATTCTTTTAATTTGGGAACTAGTAACTTCTTAATAACCTATCGGGCAAGTTTTTAAGAAAATGAATTTTATACCCCAAATTTTATGAACCATGACCACATTTCTAAGCCATTAATTGTGGCTAAACTCTAATTCAACAAAAAACAATGGCTAAATATTTAAACCAAATGGTGGTTAACTGCACAGAAGAACGGAAAGCTGAATTTAATTCCTTTCTGGGTGTGTGTGTGTGTGTGTGTGTGTTTTCATCAGATTATAAAATTATTATGTCATGATCTAAAAGCATTTTATGCAAAAGCATATTGATCTATTATCATTCAGGTACAATTATCTGTACACCAACTTGAAGTGATCTAGTTTCTATAAAATGCTTGGAAAAGAAATTTGATCCTCATGAAATGCTGAATGTCTTAAAAAATTCAGGACTTGTACCTCCAACCAAGTGAAAGCTATATGCCATACCTCATTACTTTAGCTTAAATAATTAACTATAAGTAAAATGCATATTGTTTCCAAGTAGTAGCCAGCAAACATATAATGTAATCATTGACTGAAAGCTCAATTATTCTTATGGTATGAATTAAAAAGAGAGGAAATGGGGGGACATCAATCACTAAAACCAGCTCTTTATGAAAATGTTGCCCTTTTCAACTGTGCAGACTTCAATAAACAGTTTTACTAATTCATGGTCTTACTATATAAGCAGGAATGCAGAGTTAGAGCTGGGTTAAGTCTTTCACCGTAACTTCAAAATCAAAATCACGATATAAAACACAATTTTGTAAACTGTGACCCAGGTTTGCACCAAGAAAAACAAACAAACAAACAATTTAAAAATAAATCTTCATGAACTAAAACTAGCAATGCTAGAATAATCAATGCAATGGATTAGAAATTTGTATGTTGGGAGATATCAAATGCCACTAACATTTATTGATGAGCTACAACATGCAAGGAACTTTCCCATGGGTGTCTGAAATAATCCACATTAGATGTTTATGAAGTAGATACTGTCTCCAGGTTATGAATGCATAAGTACCCTCCTTTATATTACACACTTGGTGAAGTTTGTGTAACAAAACAATAGAGGAACTAGGGCTCAAACCAGACAACATGCTCAGTAGCTATTCTGGAATGCTGTTCTCCCATTGGTCACAGCCAGTGAGTCATTCCTAAACCTGAAGAAACTTCTTAAAAATAAATTAATGTGCCCTGTCTTTGGAGTAAAGCTTAGAATTAACTAGGAAAATCAGAATTTATATTTTAAGATAATCTCCTTGTGATTATGATGCAAACAATCTTTGGTCTGTGGTCAAGAATTTAGAAAATGCTGTCTTTACACAGCTTTGCACTGCTTTAATGATTGACAAATTATTTAAGTTAGCATATTATGCACTCTTATTTACTTATGGAAAAATCTCTTAAAATAAACAACAGAAATAAAACACCTTAGAGATATTTAGTTTCCATCAAAAAGAAACATACTGTTTTTAAGTATTCTAAAAATTAACTAAAATAATCTATTTCCATAAAAATGAAACAGGAACACTAATTTCAAACAATTCTAATTTACTTTTTTTTAAATTTTAATTCCAGTATAGTTAACATACAGGTTATATTAGTTTTAGGTATACAGTATAGTGATTCAACAATTCTGTATATTATTCAGTGCTCATCATTATAAGTGTATACTTAATCCCCTTCACCTAATTCACCCATCCCTGAACCCAACTCCTCTCTGGTAATGATCAGTTTGTTCTCCATAGTTAAGTGACTGTTTTCAGGTTTGTTTCTTTTTTCTTTGTTTCTTAAATTTCACATAAGAATAAAATCATATGTTAGTTTGTCTTTTTCTGACGTATTTTACTTAGCATTGTACCCTCTGAATCCATCCATTTTGTTGCAAATGGCAAGATTTCATTCTTTTTTCTGGCAGAGTCATAGTCCATCGTATATATACACTGCCTCTTCTTTATTTATCTGTCGATGGACACTGGGGTTGCTTCCATAATTTGGCTACTGAAAATAATGCTGCTATAAACATAGAGGTCCATACATCTTTTCAACTTACTGTTTTCATATTCTTTAGGTAAATATTCAGTAGTGGAATTATAGAATCATATGGTAATTTTATTTTTAATTTTTGAGGGACCTTCATACTGTTTCTACAGTGGCTGCATTACCAACAACAGTTTAAGAGGATTGCTTTTGGTCCACATCCTCACCAGCACTCGTTTCTTGTGTTTTGGATTCTAGCCATTTCTGACAGATGTGAGGTGATATCTCATTGTGGTTTTGATTTGTATTTCCCTGATAATGACTGATGTTGAGCATCTTTTCATGTGTCTTTTGGCCATCTGAATGTGTTCTGTGAGAAATGTCTGTTCATGTCTTCTGCCCAATTTTAAATGGATTACTAAGGGTTTTTTTGTGTGTTAACTCTAACTTACTTTTAAATGTAAAATAGTGTTTGTACCAGAAATATGTTTTATTTTCTTTTAATTGTTTTAACATTTACTTTTGAGAGAGAGAGACAGAGCACGAGGAGGGGAGGGGCAGAGAGAGAGAGGGAGATACAGAATCCAAAGCAGGCTCCAGGCACTGAGTAGTCAGTACACAGCCCAACGGGGGGGCTTAAACCCATAAACCGTGAGATCATGACCTAAGCTGAAGTCAGATGCTTAACTGACTGAGCCAACCAGGCATCACCAGAAATAGACGTTTAAAACTCAACTTTCTACTTTTAAAAAAGTCATTCAGAATCTTCATTAACTGAGAGATTAATAATATTTAAACATAATCAAAGTGGAGGCCTCTATACACACACTTAAAAGAGGTTAGTAAACGAAGCAGTAGTTTCTACAATCGTTGGCTTAATGACTAAATATTAAAACAGTACAAATTATGTACAAATGTAACATGATTATAGAAGTTGATTTTCCTTAAGTTCAATTTTTCCATCTTAATTCCATCTTAATTCATTCCAATATTTAACCTTTTACTGCCATTAAATTAGTATATATGTCATGTGACAATAATACTAGAGAAGAACAATGGGAATACATATAATCGGTAATATTTCCATGCAGCATTAACATTAGTGAGACTTTATCATATTAACTTCATTTACTAATTCGCAAAACTGTAACAGTTACACTAGTTTATCTTCTTTGGTATGTTACAAAAAATGACAGAAATCTAGACATTTATTGAAGAAACTTCTACTAATATTCTTTCACTTAAATCATATGGCAATGATTTCTATCCAGGCATCATTACGGCTATTTAATTTACTTCCAAGGTGTTTGTAAAGGTACAAGTATAAAGCATGTAATGCTATGCAGGATTGTTGCCACCTTAAAGGGAGCCTATTTATAGACTTTCAAGATTGCCTTGTTTGACCAGAAATATTAGAAAAATGTCTTCCTTCTGGGGAGACCAATGGCATCTCCGAAACAGAAGCAAGCCCACAATGCAGCAAGAGAAGTACCTCCAGGATTCCAGCCCACACTCATCCCCGTAGCTGGGTGCCTGTGACAAGGGCACATACTGCACAACCATATGAGGTAGCCCTGAGAATAATTTTATTTATCTGATTATTCACTTGATTACCTAGCATGCATGTCTTTTGTTTTGCATTTTACAAATATTCTAAACTCAAGCTCAAGATTTCTTCCTACAAACTCTAGAAACCATATTTAAACATTGAGTTTTATGGGCACTTGAGTGGCTCAGTTGGTTAAGCATTGACTTTGGCTCAGGTCATGATCTCACGGTCTGTGGGTTTGAGCCCTGCATCAGGCTCTGTGTTGACAGCTCAGAGCCTGGAGCGTGCCTTGGATTCTGTGTCTCCCTCTCTCTCTCTCTCTCTCTCTGCCCCTTCCCCACTGTCTCTCTCTTTCCTCTCTCTCTCCCCTCTGTCTCTCTCTCAAAAATAAACATTAAAAAAAAATAAACACTAAGTTTTATAATGGGAATGAGTCATTGGGTTTTCCATTGTGTTGCCAATACAGCATACACAAGAACAGTGATTCCAAATTATGACCTGGTTCTTTAAAAATAAACCAATTTGAAAACTGACCAGCACTGCCAAGACATAAAATACTTTCTCCTCAAGACTAGGACATCTGGGTGACAAATGTATTCATTTGCTAAACTACTGTGTGAGCCCCTAGTTGCTCATTTTTACTAAAAAGTAATTAACTAAGCACAATATAATAGTTCAAGCCTATTAGGAAAGTTTCTTGGGAATGTAAATAAATTAGCTACGATTAGAACTAATGAAATCTCCAAGACTACCGGATTTAATTGCAAAAGTTGTTTAGACAAGATGCCTAATACTTTTTATAAGAAATCTGGAGGAGGTTAAATAAATGTCCAAGGGTATCGAATTCAGGCTCAAATTAAAATTCCAAAAACATCAACATTACATATAGACCTATGTTTTCAAACATTTTGATTCTTTAAAAGAAAATCTTACAGTGTTACACAATATCACTACTTCTGTGATTTGAGAAGAGGTCACAGACAAAAGCAGAAGCGACAAGTATGAAATCAGAAGGGGAGGATAATAAATTATGAAGACAGAACAATCAAAATATGAAAATACTGGGGTAAAGTTGGCCAAATGACACACTTTAAAGTAAATGTGGTATCCAATACCAAATGAAAGTTAACTAATCTGGCAGCATGATATTTTTTTTACTGTTGTGATAACAAAGAATTATAACCATTTATGATCAATGACAAATTTTAAAGAACAGAATTGACCATGAAAAAAAAAAAGAAAGAAAAATCTCGAATTTTAAAAAGAGTAATAATAATAAAAAAGGTTCTAAAGGACAGTAAAATCTATTAAAAAATATTCACCCCTCCCATTAAATATGATAATGCTCTTTGTATTAATTTGTTAGGTCACAAACGCTTTATATGTAAACTGTGGGGCCTTTAGGGGGGAAATATTCTTCTAATTGGTTCATCTAGTTGATTTTGAATGCTTATTTTTATGGTATAAGTAAACAACTTACATTTTCTTTACCATTTGCTGAGGTTTAAAGAAAAACAATTTTTTAAGTTTATTTATTTATTTAGAGAGACAGAGAGAGCACTTGAATGTGAGAGTGAGCGTGGGAGAGGCAGAGAGAGAGGGATACAGAAAATCTCAAACAGCCTCTGTGCATCAGTGCAGAGCCTGGCATGAGGTTTAAATCCATAAACCGCGAAATCATGACCTGAACCAAAATCAAGAGTCTGACACTTAACCGACTGAGCCACCCAGCGCCCAGAAAACTACTTTTAAAAGTTTGTTAAAGTTGGGGGCGCCTGGGTGGCTCAGTCAGTTAAACATCCGACTTCAGCTCAGGTCATGATCTCCTGATCCGTGGGCTCGAGCCCTGCGTTGGGATCTGTGCTGACAGTGTAGAGCCTGGAGCTTCTTCAGATTCTGTGTCTCACTCTCTCTCTGCTCCTCCCCTGCTCGTGGTCTGTCTCTCTCTCTCTCTCAAAAATAAGTAAACATTAAAAAAAAATTATAAAAACGTTTGTAAAAGTTACAAAAGAGAAATACTACCATAGTACAACTTAAGAACAATATTCATAATTACCTTGATTCAAATATTTAATAACAAAATTTATCCTCATACAACATAATTGATCTTAAAAACTAATTGTATCTCTTAAAAAAGCAATATATATGTATTTTTTGCAATGAATAAAATGTCTCATCTAGAAATATTTTCTAAAACCTCTTCCTACTAAGCCACTCCATTTGTCTTGTCCAGTAATAATTTCCATTTCTCATGGCACACATATTGTTGTTTTATTTAAATTTTTTTTTAACATTTATTCATTTTTGAGAGTGAGAGAGACAGAGCATGAGAGGGGGAGGGGCAGAGAGGGAGGGAGACACACAATTTGAAGCAGGCTCCAGGCTCTGAGCTGTCAGCACAGGGCCCAACGTGGGGCTTGAATTCATGGACTGTGAGATCATGACCTGAGCTGAAGTCAGAGGCTTAACCTACTGAGCCACCCAGGTGCCTCTTGTTGTTTTATTTTATAGTGGGCCTCAATTTGCATATGACTAGAGAAGACTGAACATAAAAATACCTAAAAGAAAAATTAGCAGTTAAAAAACAAAACAGTAAGATCAGGAGAATAAATCCAGAAATAAAAATGAAATACTAGGGGAAAAAGATAAAAAAGAAACACACAAATCACAGGACCTATACATTTAAGAATAATGGAATTTAAAATGGAAATAAGCATCCTTAGCAGATAAAATGGTTAGTTTCTTAATCCTCACCATCAGAATCACCAAAATTTGCCAGGGAATACAGAGGATTTTCTTAGTGTTAAATTTTAAAATTGAGTCAATGTGAGGTTTTATATTAGAGAAGTGAAGACAGGGACAAGTGGCAAAGGTCCTTAGTGATATTACTTTATCAAATGTAGTGGTTTAATGTGGCTGAACCTTGTAGCTTCCAATATTAAGTCAAGGATATGAACAAGGTTATTACTTTTGAAGAGGCCATTGTATGTGCTCCTAGCTTCCAGTCTGCTAATAGTCTAGTGTGCACTAAGGATAACATGTGTGACACGTATTTACTTTTTTTAATGTATATGTTTCAAACAGGAAGGAAGGAAGGAAGGAAGGAAGGAAGGAAGGAAGGAAAGAAAGAAAGAAAGAAAGAAAGAAAGAAAGAAAAGAGAAAAGGAAAATAAAAGAGAAGAAAAGAAAAGATAAGAAAGGGAGGGAAGAAAAAAAAACTTCTCTGTGTTGTATATTCATTCAAGAAATCTGGAAAGTAAACAGTTTGAGAGCTCAAAAGCTTGAAAATATTGAGCTTTTGGTTAAGGGTGAATATATAACAATAAAAACCAATTCAAGATATGTGGTTTGATCTTTCTCAAAATGTTTAGAGAAACCTTCTCCTAATAGAATATGCCAAAAAATTTTGGAAAACACACACACACACAGAGTCATCTTTTAATGCATGGATCAACAGAAGAAAGAGAAAGATAACTTCTCAGAGTCCAGGAAGAACAAGAGCTGACCTAAGCAAGGCTTGCAGTATATAAATTCAAGAAGGTAAAGTGCTCATCCATCTTTGCCTTAAAGCCTGCATAAAGAAACTGTAACAAAAACTAGGGGAGGTTAGAAAGATACCTTCTATCACCAAAAAGCCCAAGACTCTGTAAGAGAACATGATCAATAGTGGGTGTGATGGAAAATATAAAAATTATTTCCTGGTAATTCTTAAAGATAAACCTATTCCTAAAACCCTCTATGTGACTGAGGGCGCAGAATCAGGGAGAGGTTGTTTAAAGGTACAAACATACACCTATTATATAAATAAGTTCTGGAGAGCTAATATAGTGATTACAGTCAACAATACTGCATTATAAACCTCAAAGTTGCTAAGAGACCAGAACTTAACTACTCTTACCACAAAAAATAAATGATAATCATGTGACATGACAAAGGTGTTACCTAACATTTATTTATTTATGAGAGAGAGAGAGAGAAAGCACAAGTTGGGGAGGGGCATAGAGAGAGAGGGAGACACAGAATCTGAAGCAGACTCCAGGCTCTGAGCTGTCGGCACAAAGCCCGACGCGGGGCTCAAAGTCACGAACCATGAGATCATGACCTGAGCTGAAGTCAGACGCTTATCCCACTAAACCACACAGGTCCCCTGACAAAGGTGTTATCTTTGTGTAATAATCATATTGCGATGTACAAATGTATCAAACTAATGCATTATACACCCGAAACTTACACAATGTTGTATGTCAATTCAATAAAAAAAAAAAAGCCCTAAGCAGAAAGTTTAGATTAATGTCATCTTATTTCGACAGTGCCCATGGATATTTTGCAAAAGCAAATACAAATCCATTCTCTAAATTTATACTGTAAAAGTGGTTTCTAATAATTCTCATAGGAAAAGTTGAATCAATAGGAATTCACAAATTTTAAAAATCACAAAACACATCAGGAAACAAGTCATTATCAGTGAGAGTTGCCATGAACACAAAAGTTTGGTAAAAATGAAGGCATGCTATAAGATATTCAACTCACCAGAAAGGAGACTAGTTCTAAAGTTAATAGCACCCAATTATACAGCTTCCAAAGCCAAACTGATGAAGCTACAGGAAAAAGCAACTAATCTTCCATCGTAGTACTATCTTTTAAACATTTCTGTTAATAATTTATAAAATAAAAAAGTCAAGATGTATATTTAAGATGTGAATAACATTGTAAACAGAATATAACAGAGTACTGTGTGTGTATATATACATATGTGTGTATATATATATACATATACATATATAATATTTACAAAAATGATAACACAATCAGCAATAAAGAAATCAATAACTTTCTAAAAAAATCGTTATCATGGAGATCATGTGCTCTGTATTAACACAAATCAGGAAGCAGTATCAAAGGATATGAAAAAAATAATTCAAACGTATTTCTCAATCCTTTATAAATGCCAAGGAAACTATCACATAGCAAAACATAAGAGGCAGATAAAGTAGTACACAGAGAGAAAGTCATCACTTTCGTATGTTACAAAAGTAGAAATAATGAAATAATTGAGCCAGATATCCAAATTGAGAACTCAGTAAAAATACAACGGAATGAGCACAGAAGTTAAAAAATGGTACAGTTAAGAATACAATTTAACAAAATAGAAAACAAAGCTAGACTAGAAAAAGAAAAATAAGAGCCCAGATTTTTTTCTTAAACAGCTGAGAGAAAAATCATGAAGTAAAAAAATATGCTTGCATTGTTCCGTATATAGTTTGAAAACAGTCAAGTATTATGCTTAAAGTGATGTTACATAGTAACCATTAATACAGTAACAACCTCCCAAAATTTATTACAAAATTAGAATTATTTTGGGGATCCTCCAAGTTGATTCTGGTTTACAATATACTGGACTCATAACTTAAAATAATGTTATTTACTTATGCCGTTAGAAACTAAAACTTGGCTTTTTCTGAGTAGTTTTTATAACTACTGAGGAAAGTAGCTAAAACATTATTAACTCATTACAAGTCTCTGAATCCAAGGGTCATTAAGGAAAATACAGCTTTCTACCTTTGACGTTGTACCTTTAATTGTATTTACTTCTGGTACTCTAGATGGCGGGAGGAGTGGATATTATGATCGTTCCACTCTGTACTACTCCTATATTTATATTTAATGCTTTTAAAGTTTTTATAAAGCTTAATTTATCTAATACTATATTAGTTTTAAAAACCGTCCAGCTTATATAAGTGCAGTTATATCCTACCTCATTAGTAATGCATGAGAAGACTTCATCAATCATAGGGTGATAAAAGGACAAAGGAATGAATGATGTGGATGGAAATCCATCTAGAATGTACATTTTTGGATAATGACAGAGCAATTCCTTTATCAGTAAATTTCATATTTTATAGTTACCACTCAAACTTAATTATTATAAAGGGAGAATGATGGGCACCTCAGTGGCTCAGTCGGTTAAGCGGTTAAATGTCTAACTCTTCATTTCGGCTCAAGTTATGATCTCACAGTCCCTGAGATCGAGCCCTGTTTCTGGTTCTGCACTGAGAACAGGGAGCCAGCTTGGGATTCTCTCTCTCACTGTCTCTCTGTCCCTCCCGTACTTGCACTCTCTCTCAAAATAAATAAATTAAATAAACATATTAAAACAAGAGAGGGGAAAATTAGATAATTTTATTTTTTATCATTTAGGGGAAATTTTATAGTTAACCTAACAAACTTTAGTGTGAAATATTCAATTCAATCAGTAGTTTTTTGGTATTATTTAATCATTAATTATGGAGAGGAAGCAACTTGAAGTGAATATATATTTTCTTGCTTTTATTAATGAATAACAACTAAAAGCTATCAAAAACCATGCACTCCTTTACGTTCTGGGATTATTGTTCATTAACAGAAAGATGCAGATTTGCTTAAATCGACATTAAAATCTACACCGTTTATAACTCTCTCAAGAAAGGCAGTATTACAAAATATTTCCCATCTCAAAGAAGTGAAGGGAGAGCAGCCAGAAGACTTCCTCTGGTAAAAATGACTTGGAGAGAGGGGAGTTTTGCCAGTGATGTCCAGAGGTAAAAAGCTCGTCTTGGGATCCGCTTCACAGAGGGCAATCTGTGCACAGGACAGGCCAGGTGCTTGTGAGGACGCCATGCTTCGTCTAGTTTCACTAGTTCCCCTAATTTTGCAACGGCAGTCCTGAAATTTCTAGTAATATTTTAATCCTTTCTGTAACTTCCTTTCTTACTGTGATTCCCCAAGGTGGTTTTATGGACATCAAATTTGTGTCAATTTCGTTCTCCCTTCTCTGTTAATAATGGAAATAATTTATCAACTTGCCAGCAGAATTTGGATAAATATAAATTCCAAAGAATGTTGTACATAGTTCTCAATGAATATTTTAGAAAAAGCTATGAAATGACAAATAAACTGTTTTCATATTTTACCTCATCAAATTTATTTTCCTGGCTTTGTTCACATTCACTTTAGACAACTGAATAATTGTATCACGAAACTCAGTGTTATGTATACCTTTTATAACATCAAAATACACATACATGGGTGTGCATGCGCGCGCACACACACACACACACACACACACACACACACACACACATACACACACAGCTGCAGTGCCTTTAAAACATGTATGCTCTATTTGAAAGTGAAGTTTCTAAGTGTCATTCTTTCGGTAATTTTTTTTTTTTTTTTTTTTTTTTTTTTTTTTTTTTTTTTTTTTTTTTTACTGCATTCAGCAAATAGTGGCTTAACGGGACTTCTTAGAAAATGAGTTATAGCCTGAAATAAACAAAAATTATCCAAGGCTTACTGTTGCTGTGTTTAAAGCAGACTAACAATGAAAAAATCACTAAGGAAATAACAGAGTAACTAACATGTACTATCTGAATTTAATTAGTCATGCAATGCTCTTTTAAATTATCACTACAAAAATAAAGAAACGTTAACTGGGTAAATGTCTTAAGCCAGTGATAATTGCAAAGGAAACTTAAGATTCATTATTCGAAACGTAAAATGTCTGTGGACAAAAGCACCCCAAATTTCAATATGTTATATACTTAAGCAGGCAATTCATCCATGTTTAGATTTTCTTAGGAAATCCATAAGAGTTTGCTATAATGAAAAGCTGTCCTACCCAAGTTGTATTCAACTAATAATGCTGAAAATACTGAAGCATGATAAAATTTAGTTGTATTAAGCCACGCTGATTTACGTTGCCCTAGACTTTATCAGAGAACCCAATGGCAGGGGTAAGAAAAGAAATTACCAATTTTAAAATTCCTTCTCCGGACTTCCACACTTTCTCCCTTTCTTTTCTTTTCCTTTTATAAAAAAAATTACTTATTTATTAAGAGGGAGAGTGCATGCACGTTCATCTGCATGAGTGCAAGAGGAGGAGGAGCAGAGAGGGAGAGAGAGAATCCCAAGCAGGCTCCACACTGTCAGTGCAGAGCCCGAGGTGGGGCTCAATCCCACATTCTGTGAACCATGACCTGAGCTGAATCAGTAGTTTAACCCATGGAGCCACCCAGGTGGCTTAACCCATGGAGCCACCCAGGTGCCTCACTTTTTTTTCTTCCCAACATGTCTGATCTTGACCACAAATATATATTATTCAAAAAAGCACTAATCAGTCAATAAAATAACATAAAATATATATTATTCAAAAAAACACTAATCAGTCAATAAAATAACTTATAAAATATATATTCAAAAAAACACTAGTCAAGAAAATAACTTATAAGTACTTACATGCTAAAAAAATAGTGTAAGAATATAAAACATGCATAATACCCATTTAAGAATTCATAATTTACTTCTCCTTTTCCTGTTTCATAAAATTTACAATTCTCAAGTAGCTATATTGACTGTTACTGAATTTTAAGACAACAGTAATGATAATGATAAAAATAGAGAATAACCTTTATAAACACATTTGCCAGATAAAATAATTGAATGGCAATACAGTAAAGGTTGCTAAGATTGCCAGTACCAAATAGAACACTTTAGAGACCCTCTTGAAAATCATTGCTAAACTTAACTGTTCCCAGTGGATTCCTTAAGCTCACTTACTCTGTATCAACGTGTATCTTAAGCTCTTCTTTACAGACATTGGCAAGCTATGGCTCATGCGCCAGATCTGATCCTGTGTCTATACTTGTAAATAAGTTTTATTACAACACTGCCATGTTAGTTGTTTATATATTGTATGTCTTTGCTTTCACAAAGATAAGTGGCCAACTTGAGTAGCTGTAACAAAGACTCATAGAATGTATGGTCCCCCCAAACTGAACTATACTATCTGGACTTTTATAGAAACAACAACAACAACAACAACAACAACAACAACAACAACCTGCCATCCCCTACTTTATAGCAAAGCATCTTAAAGAAGTGTGTATATTTTCAGCACCAATATTTCTTTTACTTTCTCTTGCACCCAACCCAATCAGGCTTCTACCTCTAACACTCTACTGAAACTGTTAATTTTCAAGATCATCAATGACCCCAAAATGCTGAAGGCCACGGCCAATTATCACTCCTTAAGTTACTGATTCATATTAGCAGCACTTAGCTGAGCATTTTCTCCTTGAAACAGTTTTTCACTTGGCTTCCAGGACGCTGCCCTCGTTTGGATTTCTTTCCACTTCTAGAGCTACTCCTCCTTGGTCTCATTTTCTAGCTGCTTCTCTTTCCTTAATTTAAAATTTTAGAATACCCCAAAGTTTATTCCTTAGACCTCTTCAATTTTGCTACCATCATCCATTCCTCCAATGGTTTCATTTAGTCACATGGTTTTCAATATTATCTGTAAGCTGAAGACTGGGATTTCTTTTCTATTTCAGACATTGCCCAAGAACTACAGATTCACTCACCAGCTGCCTAGTGAACATCTTCACTTGACTGCCTAATGAAGAGCTCAAACCTCAATGTCTAAAAGGACAAAAGCCTGGTTTTTGCTCCCACCTACAAACCTTCTTCTTCCAGAGCCTTCCAACAGCTCAGTTGGCGCAGAGCATCAAGTGCTCCTCACTGCTCACATCTAGCCCATCTGTGGACCTCAGCAACACACAATCTGGCCACTCCTTGTCACCTCCTGTACCTAGTCTAAGTCACCATCAAATCACAATTAGATTGCTGCGATGGTCTTGTAACCAGCCTCCCATTTCTGTCCTTGTCCTACTTCAGCCAGCTTTCAACAGAGTAGCTGCAAGTAATATTGTTAAAACTAATTCTGGATTATGTTACTGAGGTGCTCAGAACTCCCAGTTTTACTCAAAGTAACAGAAAAGTCCTTACTACAACCAAAACAAACAAAACCCTATAAGATCTAGCCAGATGTCAATATCTGACCTTATTTCCTATTCTTCCTGTATTCACCTACTTACAGGCTCAAATGTCATTTTCTCAGTCATCTTCCCTGGTATATCTATCTAAAATTTCAACACCTTTTTTTCTTTTTCCTCTTTCCTTCTCTTTTTCTTTTTCTTTTTAGCACCTATAAATATCTGTCATATATTTCATTATTTTATTTTTTTATGTTTCTTAACCACTAGAATGAAGTGCTGCGAGGGCAGATATTTATGTTTATTTTGCAAACACTGTTAAATAATTAAATAATAATAATTTATATAGTTAGAATTTTCTCAATATGTTGAAAACATTTTATATATGTATTTATGCATACTATATATATTCATGTTTATAAATTAATTATTCTCCAACAGAAATGGCAATTATGTGCATGTATTCACATGTGTGTATATGTATATTTATGACTATACACACATGTATGTGTGTATAAAGAACTAAAATTCATTGCATTACTACAATGCTAAACACAGACAGTACTAGAATTTAATCTGGAACAAGCCAAGTACCAGTTCAACAGGAAGAAAACTAGCATTCAACTCATCATTCACACTTGAAATTTCAAGTCTGTCACTTTATTCTATTGTTTCTTTCTTTTGTATACCTATTTTTCCTGCTAAGTTTTTAAGAAATCTATATGTGTTAATTCAAAAATAGTACCATCAGAATGAGGCATGGCTGCTTTGGAGATGTATGATTACATCATTTTGTTTAAATAATTTAATTCCAAAATAATACAATAAAGTTAGAAATGTGATTGAAAAAATTTAGTCATGTTTTCATTCTATCAGCAAGAGTTATGAAAAGAAAAGAAAAAACAGTAGAGGAAAAGAGAAAGAAAGTGATTACCTAATTTTTCCTTCCCCATTCTAAAACAGCTTCTGAAAAATGCGTGTCATATTCTCATACATCTTCTTTAATGAAGACAAAGTTAGTGATGATAGTGGTTCATATGATGCTTGACAGCAGAGAGGTATATTACTATAATGGTGATGATGATGGTCAATGTTGTAGGAAAATGATAGCATATGAAGAACCAACTGATAGAGTTTTTTTTTTTAAGTTCCTTACACTTCTAACGTAACATGTCTTCCAAAGAGCTTGACTGTGATTCTGAAAACGCATACCTAAAACAATCTTCTGAGTCAACAAAGATGAATTCATTATTCCTATTAAAATAAAGCATAGAACTAGAAGTTTAGAATCAGATATTCATTTCATTCTAATATGTTAAATTCTTTAGAACAGGAAAAATATTTAAATGATATAAAATTGCATATATTTTATAGGTGTGTGTATACATATAAACAGGGTATCTCAGTATATGTCACATATATTACATGTATATACCTATGTGTACTTTATACATATAGATATTATCTTTTTAATTTTTTTATTTTTTTAATATGAAATTTATTGTAAAATTGGTTTACATACAACACCCAGTGCTCATCCCAACAGGTGCCCTCCTCGATACTCCTCACCCACCCTCCGCTCCCTCCCACCCCCCATCAACCAGTTTGTTCTCAGTTATTTGAATTTTTTTTAACATTTATTCATTTTTTGATAGAGACAGAGCATGAGTGTGGAGGGGCAGAGAGAGAGGGAGACACAGAATCCGAAGCAGGCTCCAGGCTCTGAGCTGTCAGCACAGAGCCCGACACGGGGCTCGAACTCACGGACCATGAGATCATGACCTGAGCCGAAGTCAGACACCCAACCCACTGAGCCACCCAGGAGCCTCTGTTCTCAGTTTTTAAGAGTCTCCTAGGTTTTGGCTCCCTCCCTCTCTAAGCTTTTTTTTTTTTTTTTTCTCTTCTCCTCCCCCATGGTCTTCTGTTAAGTTTCTCAGGATCCACATAGGAGTGAAAATATATGGTATCTGTCTTTCTCTGTATGACTTATTTCACTTAGCATAACACTCTCCAGTTCCATCCACGTTGCTACAAAAGGCCATATTATCATCTTTCTAAATGCAACAAAAATTATTCAGTAAAAGGCTCTCCAAAACATTTTAAATATTTTTAATTTATGTTATAAAATCCTTCCTCTCTCATCTTATTTTATATTTTTAAATTTATGATAAAAATTCTTTTTTTTTTTTTGGTTTTCATTTAAATTCCAGTTAGTTAACATACAGTATAATATAGTTTGAGGAGTACAATACAGTGATTCAACACTCCATACAACACCCAGTGCTCATCACAAGTGCACTCCTAAATCCTCATCACCAATTTAATCCATTTCCCCACCCACCTCCCTTCTGGTAGCTATCAGTTTGTTCTCTATAATTGAGTCTGTTTCTTGGTTTGCCTCTCTATAGCTTTTTTGTCCTTTGCTCATTTTTTTTGTATCTTAAATTCCACATGAGTGAAGTTACATAGTATTTTTTCTCTGATTTATTTCACTTAGCATAATGCATTCTAGCACTATCCACATCATTGTGAATGGCAAAATTTCATTTTTTATGGCTGAGTAATACTCCATTACACACACACACACACACACACACACACACACCCCACTACTTCTTTATTCATTCATCAGTCCATTGTCACTTGGGATGTTTCCATAATATGACTAATGCAGATAATGCTGCTATAAACATTGGGTATGTGTATCTCTTCAAATTAGTATTTTTGTATTTGTTGGGTAAATACCTAGCAGTGCAACTGCTAGATAGTAGGGTATTTTTAACTTTTTCAAGAACCTCCATAGTTGTTTTCCAGAGTGGCTGCAGCAATTTGCATTCCCACCAACAGTGCAAAAGAGTTCCCCTTTCCCCACATCTTTACCAACACCTAATGTTTCTCATGTTGTTGATTTTAGCCATTCTGATAGGTGTGAGGTGGTATCTCATTGTAGATTTGATAGGTATTTCTCTAATGATCAGTGATTCTGAGCATCTTTTCAAATGTTTGTGGGCTACTTGTATGCCTTCTTTAGAAACAAGGTCTGTTCAAGTTCTCTGCCCATGTTTTAATTGGATTATTTATTTGGGGGATGTTGAATTTTATAAGTTCTTTATGTTTTAGATACTTTCTCCCATTCCGAAGGTTGCCTTTTAGTTTTAATTGTTTCCTTTGATGTGTAGAAGCTTTTTATTTTGATGAAGACCAATAGTTTATTTTGCTTTTGTTTCCCTTCTTCAGGAGACCTATCTGGAAAGAAGTTGTTATAGCCAATGTCAAACAAGTGACTGCCGATGTTCTCTTATAGGACTTGTATAGTATCAACTCTCACATTTGGGTCTTTATTCCATTTTGAATTTATTTTTGTGTATAGTGTAAGAAAGTGGTCCAGTTCATTCTTTTGTGTGTCGTTGTCTGTTTACCCAACACCATTTGTTGAAGAGATTGCCTTTTTCCAATTGGATATTCTTTCCTGTTTTGTGAAGATTAATTGACCACATAGTTGTGAGCTCCTTTCTAGGTTTTCTATTCTGTTCTGTCGACCTCTATGTCTAGTTTTGTGCCAGTATCATAATGTTTTGATCACTAGCACTTTGTAATATAACTTGAACGATGGATTTGTAATGCCTCCAGCTTTGCTTTTCTTTTTCAAGACTGTTGTGGCTATTTGGGGCCTTCTGTGGTAACATAGACTTTTTAAGACTATGTGTTCTAGTTCTGTGAAAAATGCTGTTGGTATTTTGATAGGAACTGCATGAAATCTGTAAATTGCTTTGGGTAGTATGGACATCTTAACAGTATTTGTTTTTCCAAAAAATGAGCATGGAATGTCTTTCTAGTTCTTTGTGTCATCTTGAGTTTCTTTAATCAGTATTTTATAGAGTACAGGTCTTCCACCTCTTTGGTTATGTTTACTCCGAGGTAGCTTATTGCTTTCGGTACAATTGTAAATGGGACTGACTCCTTAATTTCTCTTCCCTCTGCTTTATTATCAATGCACAGCCATGCAACAGACTTCTGTATGTTGATTTTGTATACTGAGACTTGACTGAAATCGTTTATCACCTCTAGCAGATTTATTTTTATTTTTTTGGAGTTGTCCAGGTTTTCTATAAAGAGTATCATGTTATCTGCAAATAGTCAAAGTTTTACTTCTCTCTTGTCAATGTGGATGCCTTTTTATTTCTTTTTGTTGTCTGATTGCTGAGGTTAGGTCTTCTAGTACTATGTTAAATAACAGTGGTGACAGTGGACATCTTTGTCTTGTTCCTGGCCAGAGAGAAAAAGTTTGTCCCCCATGAGGATGATATGAGCTGTGGGTTTTTCATATATGGCTTTATTACATTGAGGTATGTACCCTCTAAATTGAGGGGTTTTATCGTGAATGGATATTATACTCTACCAAACGATTTTTCTCCATCAATTGAAAGGATTATATGGTTCTTATCCTTTCTTTTATTAATATGGTGTATCATGTTGATTGATTTGCGAATATTGAACCACCCTTGAAATCCAGGAACAGTTGTCTTTTGATCATGGTGATTTTTTTTTTTTTTTTACTGTATTGTTAGGTTTGGTTTGCTAATATTTTACTGAGAACATGTGCATCCAGACCAATATCTTACTGGTCCGCTTTTGAGATGAGACAGGACACCAAAGCCACCAATAGTGACGTCCTGCAGAACTCTGTGGTCAGAAGGCATGGTCTGGACTGGGGTTTGTGCCGGCATTCTGGGGGGGGTCTGCTGCACTGGGTTTGAGGCAAGGGTGACTGAGAAGGGCAGTCCCACCAGAGCACGAGGGGGTGGGGCCTGGCTTAAGCAAGTTCAGCAGCCTGTTTTGGCACTACACTGCTTCCCGCAGGTGCATCTGTGTTTGAGGCACAGGGGAGGGTGTCAGATAGCTCCTTTGTACCTGGACAGGTGTTTCTGTGAATGTTGCTTCTCAGGAACATGCTCCGAGAAGAGAGATTAATCTTTGCCCTGTGTGCCCCAGATGTTCCTCAGATCCCTGTTTTCAACAATGTCTGCCCCTGGGGTTGTTTGCCTGCCTTCTCTTCAGGAGCAGGGCAGTGCCCTTCCGGCTCTCTCCCAGTCTCGCTCACTGACCTTTAACACTCCAGGCTTTCAAGCCCTGCTAGTTACAAGAACTCAAAAATTCAGACCTCCTCATTTTCCAAACCACTGGCTTTGAGGAAACATTCTCCTTGTACAATTCCCTGTGTGCTCGCCCTCTCTCTCCCTTCTCTGCAACCAAGCCTCCTTCCCCTCCACAGCACCTGTCATCTCCTCCTCCCAGAAACTGCATCTATGCACTTCCTACCTTGTTCAGTGTGGCCTCTTCTCTCCCTTTAGTTGTGGAGTTTGTTCTGTCAATATTAAGGTGATTTCTGGGGTATTTAGGATAATTTCATAGTTAATTTAGTTCTGTTTAAGGGATGTGACGAGCCTAGGGTCCTCCTACTCTGCCACCATCTTCTTCTCCTTCCTTTCTCATTTTAAAGAGTTTTCATTGCCTTTATAGAAACACACAGGTTACTGAAGCATAATATGACAGGGACGAGTTCTGACTTTATTAATGGAATAATCCTTAAGAAAAGTGAACAGTCTAGTGCACTACATATTTTATTCACACACGTGGTGTTAAAGAACAATTCTTCAAGTGTATGAAATCTCAAAATAACGATGTATCAACTCAGTATGACATAAAAAAGAGAGATTGAGAAAAATGTACCTCACCTTTGTTCAACATGAAGGCTAAATGCATGTGGTCTATAAAGGCTTTTCACCGTTTGACACTAAACATTTTCTCCTGCACTATACTACTACACGGGAATGGAAACAGTACTGAAGAGATGGCAGAGTGGAAATATATACATATTTACTCTATTTTCTTTTTTCTATTATATGATCTTTCATATATAAAAATTCAGAAAGAGATATAACAAAGTCATGTAGATGTCATAAAAACTTAATAAAGGAACAATTTAATATAGTTATTAAAATATGTTTTAATAAAAGGAATCATAAACTAGAGCTAAAATCTGTATTATGCTCCTCAAAAAAATCACATTTCCCCTCTTATGTCTGAGAGGACGCCACTATTGTGAAATTAGCTTCTATCTCTTAATTCAATGTTCATACATTATATATAAATTCAGAGGGAGGATAAAATAAAGACCAAGAACTTCTTTCTCACCTATATACCATGAATGAACAAATTACAACTAAGTGATGTAACTTAACGAAACTGAATCCAAAGGAAACAGAAAGCAGAAGCACGGGGGCACAAATTGGTAAAAACGTGAAGGCAAATTTAACGTCTCTAGGATCAACATTAATAATATTTCTGCATTAAATTAAAAAGTGGACTAAAGGAGCACTTGGGTGGTTCAGTGGGTTAAGCATCCAACTTCAGCTCAGGTCATGATCTCAAGGTTTGTGGATTCAAGCCCCACATGGGGTTCTGTGCTGATGGCTCAGAGCCTAGAGCCTGCTATGAATTCTGTGTCTCCCTCTCTCTCTTCCCCTCCCTTGCTCATGCTCTGTCTCTCTCTCTCAATGTCAAGAAAATAAACTTAAAAAAATTTAAAAGAAGTTACTGAAAGATTTAAAGGCAATTGCTGAAAGCCTGGAAATATCATATAGCTTCAAAACCAGCAAAGGAAAAATACAGAAATTAAAAAACATATATTTATATTTTTACTTATTAAACTAAGAAATTATCAGATCATATTTTTAAATTTCAGATGTACAATAGAAACATAGCATTAAAACTATATACAAGAAGGCTGAAAAAAGGAGTAACATGTATATTGTACAATTTACTTAACAGAAAAGTTAATTGATATTTATGCCAAAAAATAATGAAATGCAGACTGAAAATGCTATCATGATAGAGAAGCAATGCAATGGCTGACTAGGAAAATATAACAATTATGCACCTGCTTTCCCCTCACCACAAACTTAGACATTTAAAAAAGAAAAAAAATAATATATTCACAATACTGGTGAGAGATGTTAATATACATGTATCAGAAACTGAGAGATTAAACACACAAAAGATTAATAGGGGCATAGAAGATATGAACAATAATACAATTATATATATATTTGATATGTAAATCTGAGATAATATGATCTTTTGCATGAAATAAATTCAGAATTAACAATAAAAAATTTGGTAACAAACAGCAAATATGTTTGTTGTAAACTAAAAAAATATACACTGTCACCTGGTGAAAAGGGAAAAAAAAGAATAGGTGAATATTCCAAATATTAATTAACAAATAACAGAGTGTTAGACTTTAAAAAATACGGGGTTCATTAACCATAAAAAATATGATAAATTACACTTCATCATAATCAAAATTTGTTTTCATCAAAAGAGAATTTTACAAGATACATATTCCAACCACAGCCCGGAAAAAAATATTTGCAATACATTTATCTGGCAAATGACTTTTGACCAGAACGTGCACTAACTCATATACATGAATAATGAAAAGCAAAATTAGCAAAATTACTCAAATAGTGTATTAGTAAAGTAGCTGAACAACTTGTACCAAGAAGATATACAAATGGTCAACAGGTACATTAAAAAAAGATGCTCAACATCTCTACTCACCAGCATTATAAAAATTAAAGCCACAATTAGATTCACTTTCAAATACTTTGGAAGACTAGCCATATGTTGTAAAATTAAACATAAATCTACCAAAAGAGACAAGCTCTGAAACTTTAAAATCTCTTCAAGTGATACAGAAAAAAGTTGGGTGAAAGGGTATCATTCCTCAGAACAGCAAATACATAGTAAATTCTGAAGCAACAGAACATGCTACATATTTGAGCCATGATATTTTTTTTTCTATCGTAGTTTTTAGGACAAATTTTATAGCAAGTATTTGAATGCTACCTACCATATAAAGCTACCTGACCTGCTCATTCATACCAAGACAATTCTCCTCAGTAACAATTTGTAAACTAGTCCATCTATTTTGGTAATTAGGCAAATCAAGGTTTCCAGGAAGAAAGTTAATATTTAAATTTTTTTTACTTTATTTCTCTATTTAGAGAGAGAGAGAGAGAGAGAAAGAGAGAGAGAGAGAGAGAGAGAAATGAGTGGGGGAGGGACAGAGAGAGGAGGAGAGAGAGAATCCCAAGCAGGCTCTGCCCTGTCAGTGCAGAGCTCAACATGGGGCTAGAACCCACTAACCATGAGATCATGACCTGAACCAAAGCAGGATGTTTAACTGACTGAGCCACTCAGGCATCCCTAAAATTCTTTTTTTTTTTTTTAATCTTTATTTATTTATTTGGAGAGAGAGGGAAAAACATAGAGAGAAGGAGGGAGAGAATCTGAAACAGGATCTGAGCGGTCAGTGCAGAGCATGATGCAGGGCTCAAAACCACCCACCGTGAGATCACGACCTAAGCCAAAATCAAGAGTTGGACCCAGGCCCTAAAATTTTTATTATCTGATATATTAATCTCTCCTAAGAAGCCCATTCGATCAAATGGGTTCTTTGTAATACAAACCAACACCAGAAATCTAACTGCTCATCCACCAATCCTACCAAATCACCCCATCTTCCAAAATTTTGTTTTAATTCAATATCCCCAACACATAATGCCTAATGCCAAAGACTGCCTAGCAAAGCCTTGGCTAACACACATGTATGGATCAGGTGAATGAGCTTTTCAGCATTACTCTATTCTTCAGTTTGTATGATACTAACATAGACTGACTCAAAATTTCTTTGTTGAAGCTCTAAGCCCTAGTGTGACTATATTTGGTGAGAGGGCCTGTAAAGGGGTAATTCAGGTTAAATGAAGTCCTAAGAATAAGGCCCTAAGCCAATATGATGCATGGCCTTTTAAGAAGAGCAAGAGACACCAGGCATGAGCATGTGGAGAGAAGGCCACATGAGGACAGAGAGAAGGTGACAATCTGCAAGCCAGGAAGAAGGAATCCAAAGAAATCAAGCCTGTAGGCACTTTGATTTTGGACTTCCACCCTTCAGAAAAGAAAAGAAATTTCTGTTGTGTAATGCATACATTCTGTGGTATTTTGTTACAGCAAACCAAGCATTGCTATAAAACCTGCCAGTCTGGCTGAAATAAATGGTGACTAGCTTTTCAGACATGTTTAAATCCTTGATCAGCATCACTTGAAGAAAGTCTTATTGGACATCTCACGGAGTGAGGGGTCTGGTTTCCCAAGACAGGCTTTCTGCTCCAAATGGTATATTCTTTTCTTTGTTAATGCAGTAATGTATACTCATTTGAGGAAAAAATATATACAGATATAAACAATTAGAAAAAAATATCAAGTAAATCTAGACTGATGAGATTATCTAGGCCAAAATGGCAGAAACAAAGTTGTGCAAAAAGAGTGGCATGTACATGTTCGTGTGTATAATGAGAAGGTGAGAGGAACAGACTGCCATGTAAGAATTACAAAACTTAGTGTAATCAGTTGGAATACTAAATGTAACTTCTCCTTGCATATTTTGACTTATTTGTTCTTCTCCCCATACTGAAACTTACGCTTGATGATACCTCAACTAGTTATTTTACAAGACGTGATAATGAACTCAGAGTGAGGGCATCGAAAACAACTTCAGCCCTGAAGCAAACCCAATTATTTGGTCTACTGACATGATGTTAGAGAAAGTGTCACTATACTCCTTTTTCAGATCATGATTATGACACCAGGAACTGTGGCCCAACATGTTCACCACTCTATCTCTATGACCTAGGACTTATACCTATTTCAAGGATAAAGGTCATCAAGTATTTGTTGAATTTGAACATAATAAATGTTAAAAACAATTAACAACAACACTGGCAAAAAGAGAACTTCACTCATCACTTTTTACCACTTCTTTTCTATTCTCTCTTTGCTCTTTTTGGATGATTCCTTTTTTTTTTTTTTTTTATTCTATTTTAGAAAGAGAGCACGTGTGAGCGAGGGAGAGGGGCAGAGGGAAAGAGAGAGAGAATCTTAAGCAGGCTTCATGCTCAGCACAGAACCTGATACAAGGCTCCATTTTATGACCCTGGGATCATGACCTGAGCCAAAATCAAGAGTGGGAGGCTCAACCCACCATGCCACTCAGGCAACCCTGGATGACTCTTTCTGTCTTTACTTCTCCAACAGTCCATTTTAGTGTGCACAGGACACATATTTTATAAGTATTAAATATTTCCATGTTCTTTCACTTCTTGGTCAATGTGTTACTATATTTTACTTCCCATAAACTCTCCTATATCAATAAAAAAAATTGAAAAACTCCTATGTTTAACCTACCTGAATACTGTTTTTTTCTAAAATGTACTCTTCCACCACATAATCTCTGGGATCTTTCTCTTCAATAATCTGTAAAATCTCTGACTCATTATCATGTTAGGATTAGTAACTTTACATAACTATTGCATTAAATTTCATGACTATTCTACTCTTAATTTCATTAATGTGAATTACGACACTAAAATAGAGTAAGCATGCGTAAGGAAACCAAAAATTAAAATCAATCTCAAGCATAACTGTGATTGAAGTAGAACTTGTTAACTCTTTTCGTGACAAGAAATGTTGCTTTGAATCTTGGCCTTAATGCCAGCAGAACCCCAATATACTCTGATTATTTGAGTGATAAATGAATCTAGCTCCTTTCTTTATTCTTCTCTCCCTCTTTAGAACTCCCTCCTATAGCCATAAAGCCCACTCCTGCCTATTGCCTTCACCCTAATTAAGGAAAGATGGGGTACTGGCAGCCGTGCTGAGTAGCATTGTCTGAGTGTAGACTCCATTCTCAGCATCAATTTTATTACCCTCATTCATTCCTATCTCAGCTCAGCAGATACGGAAAAAAAATTAATATAAATGGATGGCTAATGCTCTATGAAAGAGATAAAAGAATAGTGGGAAAAAAACAATAGTTCAAAATGGTCTCAACTTCTCTAACCCTCTGCATAATCAGGAAGCTGGTAAAGCTCATTCACACTTGGTAGATGTCAAAACCTTCCTGCTGAGCCCCTTGCACTTCAGCAGAGGAGCAATCAGCAGAGCAGGAGGAAAACAACAGATTTAGAAGTAGATGATTGAGCTTCTATTATCATTTACTGACAGAGTGATTCTGGCAAGTTACTCAACCAGTTTAAGTGTGTATCTTCCTCTCTGTAATGGGGGGAAAAACATACACATGCAAGATGAACAATGTATTTTGTGGAACAGTCCTTATAAACTATAAGGCACTCTAAACTGTAATTCTATATTTTTTTATAGTTTAGGCACAAGAAACTGAGTCCCATACTATCCTTTATACTGCCAGTATAACTAATAGTCTAGCAATAATGTCTTGGATATCATGGTCTAAAATACATTTTAAAAATGTTATCTACAGATGAGATTTCCATCAATTATGCATAGGTTTACAATTGAAGAACTGTATTAGCCATGTGTTTGTCATGCTTTGACACCTGAGGCCTTGCTGGCCCTAGAGAGACTGTCCCTTCCAAGATTAGCCAATTCCTAGAGACAGTAAACAACACACCTGTAAGCATGCATTCGCTGTATAAACCACTCCATCCAGAGCCCACATCCCCGCTCACATCCCCAGCAGATCCTCTTTCTGGCTGTCACAGGGCTAGCACTCTGCACTGATCCACCTGCCCTAGTCCTCAGAGGAATAAATACCAGACAACGGGGGATGGCCCTTACCCTCCAGAGCCTGCTGAAATTATTCAAACCATCCAATCCTAAACCTGCTTAGCGGGCTTCCCTTGCCCATTCCATCCCACAGAAACCACAATAAAGGCTCTTACCCATGTTTTCCCCTCACTCTCTGCCTCCTCACTGACCCGTGTGCTTCTCTGCACGGTCCTGCACTGCGAGTTATGCCTCCCATTTCTATGTATCCATGAAAAGAAAAGCTGCTTCTTTCATGATAGTTATTTCCATGTCTGCATGTTTTACCATACCTGTTTTCAAACAAATTGTGGATACTCTTAAAATATGAACATAATCTGTTAATATTAATTTTTTATGAATAATCATCCTCTGAACATTTTCAGGCAAATATTTTATCATTTTACAAGATTTTCATTCTTAAAATAGGCAATATTGATCACTTCTTCTGTAATTACGACTTGCTCAGAAAAATATTTTAAATACATTTATATAAATGCAGATATGCCACTGTGAGGGAAAGATGGAGAATTTAAATAATAATCATACCTTTAAAATACTTCTGTAAGAAGTCAAAGACCTCAGGGTTAATTTTAACTCAGGTGTAAAAACTTGCTATAAAACGGAATGAATTAAAAGCAATTCCAAGGCTTTGGAATCAAATCTGTTAATCATATACCCATGAATTTCATATTTTTCTCCTCTTTCACTAGACACTTTTCTGGGAATAGTGAAACAAAACAGAGAATAAACCTACCTTGAAAATATTTTTTTTATCCTCTATTTTCAGTCCATAAGTCAGTTAATGGGGAAGTTGAACCAGTTTTCTAAACCATTGTATTTAGCATTTATGTGCCTTGAAAGGGTTTTGACATAACAACAGAAGCAGCAATCATGGAAGCTGTTATAGATCAAGAAGTCAGAGGAGAGTATCGCAGGGCCCTGACATAAATTTATGGAGTAAAACAGCAAATGTTGAAATGCACTGTGACTGTGGTAGCTGGCTAAAAAAAGGGTATGGCAAGGTTATGTTGTGTTATCAAGACTGAATTCCTAAGAACAGCAGTTAAGGCAGAAATTGATATGAACAGAAAACAAGGCATCTGTAAAAATATAATAAAATAATAGGAATCAACCACCGAAAAACAAATTGTAAGAAAACTCCAGTAACAAGAAGTCAGAGTATTTGGATCTCTAAATTTAAACACACCACAAATAATGCTATAATAAGAGAATATACATGCATTTGCTCTGAAAAAAATCTTACACCAAAGTGTATCCTTTCATATATTCAAAGAGGAATAATAAGGGCCTGACAGTCCAAGAAACAGTGTTGTTGCCACACTGCATAAGGATTTACCCAATGTATCATTTAATTTTTTTTTTTAGAGAGAGAGAGAGAGAGAATGAACGAACATGACTGGGGGAGAGGGGCAGGCAGAGACAGAGGGAATCCCAGGCAGGTTCCATGCCCAGTGCAGAGCCCAAGCTGGGGCTCAATCCTACCACCCTGGAATCATGACCTGAACCGAAATCAAGAGTCAGACACTCAACCAACTGAGCCACCCACGCATGCCCAATGCATCTTTTTAAAATACCTCATATATGAATACAGTATAGAAAGAATGTTGAAAGAACAATCACTTCCACTGGTATGTGAAATAGAGAGATGATTCAAATGCGTTCTGCTTACATCACCACCTTCTCCAAACACCTTCCTGCACAACATCAACTGTTCTGAAATACAGAGTATTTAACAAGAAAATACTATTATTCTATTTAATGGTAATAAATGGTTCCACTCAAAGTACAGTATTTTCTCCTCATTCACTGTCATATCAAAAATTATGTATATTTTACCATGATTAAAAATTTTTAAACATTAAATACATAAAATATATAAAATAAATATAAAAATAAAGTTACTTTATCTTGTTTAACTTGGGATGAGAATGGGAGTTCTAATTCATCAGATAAGATCTTGTTATTCAAATGATAAATAGAGTATACATTTCAGAATAGTGAGCCTACAATAAATAAACTCAGTTTACCCTTATAACCATTAGGCGTGGGAGATATAAAGACTGACAGTGTGGATACAAATTTCCTACCCTGGAGGAGTTCACGAAAAGATGATGACATGAAACGAAGGGGAAACCCTGACGCGGATGCTTTCCCAGAAGTACAACTAGCGCTGAGCACAGCACCTAACCCAAAGTAGGTGATCCAAACTTTTTCTGAATTACTAAATGATGTTAATATAAATATATCAGAACATGTTACAGAATCACAAAAGATGGACAAATTTACTTTGTGCTATTAAAGTGGCCTGATGAGTTGAGGACAATCAACGGGAGTAGGAAAATCTCAGAGGAGGGAGGGAACAACAATGGAGAAAACCATTCCGGACCGAGAGAACGTCAAGAGCAAAGGCACCAATGTGTGTGTGAAAAGCCCATTTTATATTCTGGAATTTTCGATAAACGTAGATGGATACAGAGATTGAAAGCAGACAGATTTGATGAACATCCCATCTCAGGATGCCAATTTTACTCTGCATGTAAGCCTTCATCTAAGCATCTCCACATCCCAAACTCTAAGTGTAAGTGCCTCCAGCTAATGTTTCCAAACCATGCTCCCTGACTGAACCCACCTCAGGCCAGAAATGTGACAATATGGGCCATGTTTTGTGGGAGTTCTAGTAAAACACTGCTGATTTTTTTGGCGTCAAGGATTTCGTAAGTCTCAGAGTCAATGCAGTGTAATTGGATCATTATTACTAAGACATAAATTCCCTTTAAACAGTGTGTTACATCTTTCTTCAGTCTTTAGTTGCTGTATTCTGCATTGAATTCAACAAAGTAACTTGCCTCAGGGTGTCTGAGTGGCTCAGTTGGTTAAGCCTTTGTCCAATTCTTGGTTTCAGCTCTGGTCATGATCTCCCAGTTCACGAGTTTGAGCCCCATGTCAGACTCTGCACTGACAGAGAGGAACCTGCTTGGGATTTTCTCTCTCACTCTTTGCCCCTCCTGTACATTCTCTCTCTCTCTCTCTCTCTCTCTCTCTCTCTGTCTCTCATAATAAATAAACTTAAAAAAAAAAAAAAGTAACTTGCCTCAAAACATTCCAAAGGCAAAGTAGCCACAAAAGCAAAATGAATGGGTGGTATTTTTCTTCCATGATGGTAGGTTTCTGAATCCTCTACTGTTGTTTAATAGAAGTGCAGAGTAATGTTAACTTGTAAAAAGTTCCTTCCAAGAGATCTTCACAGAGCCCAAACATTCAGAATTATAGTCAATTGGAAGCAAGCTAATGTGACTCCTTTTGATAGAAGCCTAGTGAAAATAGCCTAGCAAAGTTGTCCATTTCCATCGTCAATGAGAATCCAAGTTTCCACTCCAGACAGTCCCCTCCCAACAGCAAATTTCCATTTTGCGCTTACTGATTCAAGTTCTGTATTAGTTTGCTCAGGCTGCCATAAAAAATCACCAGGCTGGGTGGCTTAAAGGAAATTTCCTTTCTCAATTCTCGAGGCCGCAAGTCCTCTGTGATTCCTGTATCAGTAGAGTTTCTTCAGAGGCCTCTCTCGTTGGCTAACAAATGACTCTCTTTTCCCTGTGCATTTCATAACCGTTCCTTTGAATCATATCTAAATTTCCTGTTCTCATAAGGACATCAGTAATACTGGATTAGGGTCCACCCTACTGACCTCATTTTAACTTAATTACCTCTTTAAAGACCTTATCTGCCAATATGGTCACTTTCTGAGGTACTGGAAGAACTCTAACATACGAAGTTTGGGGAGACACTATTCAGTCCATAACAGATACCGTTCTGAATGCTTTATACGCATTATTTTATTTGACCTTAAAAACCAACCTGTAAGACAGTTTTTTTTACACACATTTTACAGATGAGGAAATTAAGTGACAGAATGGTTAGTTCACTAGCCCAACTTCAGACAGGTAGCAAGTGAAGAAGCTCTCACATATAAATCCTGGCATTCTCCCTCCAGTATCCATGCTATTAACAACCTACCTTCTACTGAAATTAGCTCACCTTCTAAATATTTATCTTGAGAGCATGTGAGAGTGCGAGCGGGGGAGGGGCAGCGAGAGAGGGAGAGAGAGAATCCCATGCAGGTTCCCCCCTGTCAGCACAGAGCCCAACACAGAGCTCGAACCCATGAACTGTGAGATCATGGCCTGAGTAGAAACCAAGAGTCATGCTCAACTGACTAAGCCACCCAGGCGTCCTGAAATTAGCACACCTTGCAGATGAAACCTCTCCTATATGAATTTCTTCAAAATCTCTCTCCTTTATAACTCAAAAGTTTCTCTATATTTCAGCCTTGTTTTTAATCATCTGCTGTCTTTCTTTGGTGAAAGCAGCTTACTTTACTGACAAGGTTGTAACTTAGTGCTACAATTTCCCCTTTAGGAAGCTTCAATATTTCCCTCTTCACCAGATTTGCATGGTCTCCTTTTCCCCTCATAGTGTGCGATCTAAACCACTCCCAAATAATATCTTTCCCATTTCCATTTACTATCAAATTCCTTTAAAATTAAATAAATGATGTTAGCTACTCATCTACACCTGAACTTTTTCTTTTCCTTTACCAGTGAAACTGAGATCATTTAATTAATAATCCTTTGCTTAGTCAATTCTCATTAGGAGCAGCGTACCTTACTCATAAAATTTCTTCTGCACTTACCACTCTGATACTCCACTCTTTATTTTCCTCTGACACCTCTGATGGTTTGCAGAGAGTTATACATTATTTCTAAAGCCCATTCAGGTTTACAAGAGATGATTTCATTCATTAGGATTCCTTCCATTAGTGGAGAACCAAAATGGAGAGGACTGAAGGTGTCCAGAGGACATACAACCAAAAGTTATTAAACTACTTTCTAAAGAAGATGGCTCTATAAACTAAAAACAAAACAAAACAAAAACCTGTTTTTGTCAAAGTGAGCCTGAAATTGAAAGTGGGGATTAGTAAGAGTTAGGTTAGGCTGAATTGCTTTGATTAATGTATATATACTCTACCGGTAGGCTTCCTCTGGGAGGAAGGACCTAGAGATGTAAATATCAACAACTAATGCAAACACAAGCATTGATGCTAAAGGGTTAACAAGGGACCTTGGGGAATACACACGCATTGTGAGGGTTTTTTTTAATTTGTTAACTGTGCATGAAAGAATGCATCTCACCTTTAATTTTCCCTGAAAATTTTTCAATAGCTATATGTTGTTCACTTTTGTTTTTTGTGAGTAGATTCTTTAGGAATATTCAGAGGTTCTAATTTCGAAGATAAGAAATGGGACTTAAGAACCATGACAATAAGCAGTCATCTAATATCTAAACAGTGTAGCATTTTCATAGAAAGTTATAGAGTGAAAAAGAAAAATGAACACATAAAAACAAGTGATTTTTAGTATAATGGCCAATGATTATCAATTAAATTATTAATTACACTCATTCACATTTAGTAAGTTTGTCTACACAGGAAAATAAAACTGGAGTTCATCAATTATCCAGAAATTTTATATGATTTAAAAGCACCTTTTTATTATACACATACACACATTAACACAAACAGGTTGGAGGATTCATTATCCAGCATATCACTTAGAAATACAGAGATTATATATTTCTGTTCTCTTTGTTAGTGAATTCAAAAATCATCCAATAGCTAGATACTGTATACCACGGAACTTTAATACTAAAGCATTTATTTCCTAAAACTGAGCAGTGATATTCATTCTTAACATAAATCCTCCTTTTTCTTGTATGAGTTTCCTTTTAGAAAACTGTTCCACTTCTGTACAACCATGCATATGAGTAACAAAATCATCAATAATGATAGTGATGCTATTACTTAAAATTAATATTCTTACTAACAAAGGGTCCCAATATAAAAAAAGAAGAGGAAAGGACACTCTCTGATGTGATCTCTGTGCACATTCTACAGGGAATGCTTACCACCCTACGTCATTAAAGACTCCCTTTTTTATCCAGTGAAAGTGCTACCACAATTTCACATTTCATTTTGCTAGAGCATAACATCTCTGTACCATGGACAAGAAGAGGCACACCTAAATCCACATATAATAAGCAGCATTTGCATATGGAGGTGGTCTTCCTGGCTCCTTTACAAGCACATTTCAGGCCCCACTGCAAAGTAAATCTTTTCTATATACTTTGTTGGTGGGGTTAAAATTGACAGTTAAAGAATTTCTGAAGAGCACATAAGATTAAGTGATTGCAGCTATCAGGCATTACACAACTCCTAGAGGTTACTTTCATCCTCCTCGTCCTTGATTCTTGAGTCACTGACTTTAAAATAACTCCTGGAAGACACTGTAAAATCATTCCAAATCAAAGATTTGGGTATATTAATATGCTTACCTTTTAACCAAGATAGTTGGAATTCTTCAAACTGCTAATTCCAGAGAAAGACTCTAAGTGACTTAACACTGACTTTGACTGCACTACCCTATAACAGGTTTAGTAACACACACAGATCCATCAGTGGGTGTGGTTTCTCCCTCCCTTTCCCTTTATAACCTCATCGCTGTGCCCCAAGTTTTACTTCACAGACTACCAAAGGAGCTAAGAAATTGCTTTCTTTTTTAGTGGGACCCTGTGGATGACTCATAAACAGACATTTGGTAGGCTGGCAAAATATTGTACTATGAATGTCCACTAATGATGTCCCATTGTTTTTAAATCTCCTTCTCAGTGTGGAGCTGCACTAATTGAGGGCTGACATAGGCACAACTCCGGTTCCTGAGGTGCTACACAGTTAATATCAGTCAACTCTGCGCTTTCTGTCATTCTGGGGTTACTGGAGCGCTTACACCATACTTTGGATTACATTCATATATAAAATTATACATTTCATTTGAGCATTACTAGCTTTCCTTTTCCCTGAGTTGATTACTTTTCTTAAATCTTTTTTTTTTTTTTTTTTTTTTGCAAAAGTAACAGGTAGATATAAGGACATGCAATGAGTCAGGGATCCATTCAATTCCTTAATATATAGTTTCTTTCAACAGTATCTTCAGACGACATGGATAACTCAGGACGAAGCATGAAAACTATTAATACTACAGCAAATACCATCCATCCATCAGTAAAATCTGTCATAAAAAATAATTAGAACCTATAATCGTGTACTTATTGTTTTGCCTTTTAATATTTGGCCTCAAAAGCAGGTGAGGTAACAACAGTTTTCTTGGTAACTTTTAGTAATCAGAAAAATGGAAATTAAAACCCAGATTTATGTGAGTCTAAAACTTGTGTGTGTGTAACTATTAAACAGCACTGGCTCATAATTGTTTTCTTGCATTCCTGGGAGAAGTAAGGATATACTTATTCTCTGTCCTACCCTTCCTTTGACTAACATTGTATTTTGAGAAATAACTAGTGTTACATAACTGACATCTACCCCAATTATGCCCATCCTATGGACACTATTAACCAAGAAATAAGCAACTGACTTAACCAAGTTTCTGCATTTATAGATCCTTACAAGGGATTTTTTAAACTCCTCTTGCATACATTCTATTCTATCTCTCTTCTGAATATATGATACCATTATAATCTCATATTTTGTAATGGATAAGCATTTTACATTTTCCAAATATTTTTAAGCATTTTACATTCTCCATAGTATAACATTTTATAGGTTGCAACTAATAAACCTTTACATTAAAAACATTAACTTGTTATCATTTCACAGATCTGCTAAATGTATCATCTGAGATAACTACATCAAATAAATGCTTTTTAGAATACTGCCAGAATTGGTTGGCAATAAACCATGCTAAAACCATTTGTGTGAAGATATAAAATATATTTTCCTAAATTGCTTTTCCAAAAGCATATGTGAAAGAAAAAATTAATGTGGTCTTTGAACAACATGAATTATTAAATAAAAAGCATTACAAAAGATATAGAAACATTTAATTACATTGGTAAAGCTTAATTAGATGATCTCATAGAAGTAGAATACTATCAACTTCTCTTTTAACAACTCAATTTTTTTTTAAAATGTTTTTCTAAGCTGTTCCAATTCTTACATACACTTGTTTCAAATTTTAAACTAGTTAAATATCCCCATCTTCTTAGTCTTACATATACACAATACATAAAGCATAACTATTTATTGATCTCTGATTGCAACAGTATTAAAATAATAACTGGAGTACTGTATTTAGAGGGAAGAACTAGATTTATCTTTATAAATATTCATATATTCTAGAGAAGAAACATGGGCCTAAAGTTTATACTGCACACTAACAATCTAAACATGCAATTCAAATAAACCATCTGTAGTCTTCCTGATGATCCATCTGTGGGGATATTTAAACACTGACAGCACAGGTGAACAGTCACAATAAATCTCTTGAATTAAAATATACAAGCACGTGCACTCACACGCGCACACACACGCGCACACACACACCCATACCAGTTACTGACATTAGTTTTGCAAAATTATCCAACTTTAAAACTCAACAATGATTTCCTGTAATCGTGCATGCTGCCTTTTCTTAGACTCACCTACATGAATTAAGAATAAAATTTAAGCATCTATGACATCCATTTAGTGAACAAGAACAATCTGGAAAAATCAAGTCATACCCCCTGTTTACAGTACACAAAATGCAGGGAATGAAGGGCGAGCAAGCTAAATTTTCTGTTTAGTTTATTTGAATCTCAATTTTAATAATACTTTGCCATATGCATACATACCCTGGATACTTTTATTCATCCTTAGGTAGAATTACAGTCCATAAAATTCAAGTTAGTAATGAGAGGAGAGATGCTTTCTGACACAAATACTCCTGAGAATTCAAAGCACTAGTAAGCCATTAATTATCTTTAGTTTAGAAGGTAAGGAAGAAGGTTAGAAAGCATTTACATTTCAGTTACCAAATAATATATGATACATGTATATTTACTCTTTAGCATCACAAGATTGAGTTTCTGTCAATGTCTGCTTATTAATTAGGATAAATATTTGAAGGTGATTGTCCAAGGTCCAATTACCTAAAATCTTGAGATTAAGTATGTTTTTAATAGGAAACTGCATTTGCTAGAATGGTTTGTGCCATGAAAGCTTGAATTTGTTCACTAATCCACTGTGACCTCACTGATCTGCTTAATTAACTCAAACATAATTTAAAAACTATCTGGATTTTCTTAAAGTTAGGAAAAGTACAGAGTATCAGCATTTTCTTTCTTTAAGACTATATTTTTTTCTAAATAAAATACATTAGTGATTATTGCTATGTTCATTTTAATGCAAACTCCAAAATCTCATTCTTCTGTGCGCTAAAGAAGACTTATTTTATAGATATGATCAAATTATCATTTGAAATAGTCCCAGTAAACATAATTTCCCATTAATTTACTAAAATAAACATAAAAGATACAACTACTTCAAAGTTTTATTTACATTCCTTAAGGGTTCTCATAAACTTATATTTTCATCACTTTTAAAAAATCTTAAATCTTTACTGGAAATTATTTTGACATGAAACAACTTTTCATATTTTGTGCCCCCTACAAAAAAAAATTGTAAAAAGACTCAGATTTATTTTCTCTGTTCATGACTAGATAATATGTAGCAAGCATTTGCTGTTCATTTTGTGAAATTGTCAGGTATGATGAAGAATACAATTTAAAACTTAGCTTCAGAATCTATAAATAAAGGTATGCACAGTCTGATGCAATAATATTAATGTTTTAGAAGAAGAAAAAAACGTTCCCTTTAATTTATCTCATTTTCCCCACATGCCCACCAATTTTATTCAGCCATACCTTGGGCATCTCTTATTTTTCTTTTTCTTTCTTGCAAAAAGAAAGCTAAAGAACAAGGGTCCTTGAGAAGGGAAAAAGAGAATCCAAAGTTATCTTGCTCTGATTTAAAAGGGAGAACTATGAGGATAAGAAATAATTATACAATGAAATTCAGGGACGGATTAAATCCAGCAGAGAATCCCCTATGTACTGTGTATGGGGGATCAGGAAGGACAGCTTTCCTTAGCCTGTTGTTTCATAACCTTTCCTCCAGCAAATTTTGCCTCTTGAAGTCTCTCCTACAGGTTTTGCATGCCTAGAAAAGAGTCTGAGCCCACAGTCACAGGCTGTTGAATAGCCACAGGCTTAGATATTGGCAAGGGTTTCATCCTTTTTAGTTTCCTCAAAAATAAAATAAAAACAATTCACAAAAAACACCATAGGGATAAGAAGAAAATGGAAAGGAGCACAGATAAAGACAGAGAGGCACTGTTCTCCTGCAGAATAAGCATGCGGGGCCGTGTGCACTACAAACTCCTTTCTGTACTGCTTTATGTTGAAAATGCCAAATGTGCCCACCCTCAAGAGTATAGTTGGTCTGTTTGGGCCAAAAGGTCTATAGACCCAACCATATTGCAAAGCTTTTCCACTAAGGCTGTCAGCTCAGACACAGATGACATCCTCTCTTGGTAGGACTTTGAGTGCCATCATGACTATCATGCTGGGAAGTTCATTCATACTAAATTTTACCCTGGACCCCTCTCCAACTCCCTGCTCTGGAATAGTAACTAGATTTATTTAGGAATAAAACTAGTATTCTCTGTGTAAGCCCCACTAGACAGAGAAAAGGAGAACTGTGAATCTGTATAGAAGGCAAATGGATTTTCCTTCCCCAGTAAAGAGTGTCTGGCATACCCTTTTATTAGAGCATTATTTATACTATATTAAGAAATTATGTTAATATCCGTCATTTCCACTGGACTAAAATCTCCTTGAAGGCAGTGTTTTTCTTTGTTGTCATACACTTGATTCTGAAACTATGATTTTCAGTACTGGATGTTTACTGTGTGAATAGATTATTTTAATCAATAGATGATTTTATCATCCTGTTTTTCCAGGTTTCTCTGACCATCCTACAGGCTTCAATTTCACTGCACGGTTTTCAATTCTCGTTCACTTTGCAATATTATTCTGTTTCGTTTTGATGATTTTGATGCTATACCTGCATTTAATCAGGAAACACACAGATTAGTCCCCTCATTAGTACCCACACTGTGAGATGTGTCTCAGATGCAAAATATATGGAAGTTACCAATAAGGACTCAGTGGCTTGATTTGGATGTTTTACAAAGTTAGATCTACAGAATAGATATTGAACCTGGTTCCAGGAGCCTTCTGTGGGTTTCCCAGAGATGTTGTAACATCAAAATATTTTCCTTTGTGTGACATAACAGTAGATAAACAAAGATCAATCCCCAAGTAGTATCAAAATTTGACTAGAAGTAATGACCCAGATGATCAGTGATATTGAGCATCTTTTCATGTACCTGTTGGCAATCCGTATGTATTCTTTGGGGAAAAAAATGTCTATTCAGTTTTCTATCCATTTTTAATTGGATTGTTTGTTGTTGTTTGAGTTTATATATTTTGTAATAATAACCCCATGTCAGATATATGGTCTGTAAATATTTTCTCCCATTCTATAGGTTACCTTTTCGTTTTGTTGAATGTTATGCTGTGCAGAATGAAAACCACAATGAGATATGACCTCATGCCTGTTGTAAAATGGCTACAATCAAAAAGGCAAGACAGACAAGTGTTGGCAAGCATACAGAGAAAAAGGAACCTTTGTACACTGTTGGTAGAAATGTAAATTAATACAGCCACTATGAAAAACAGTATGGGGTTTTCTCAAAAAATAACAAAATAGTGAAATCATATGCTCTGGCAATCCTACCTTTGGGTCTATACCCAAAGGAAGTGAAAACAGGATTTCGAAGAGATATCTGCACTCCTATGTTATTACAGTGTTACTTACAACAGCCCAGATATGGAAACAACCTAAAACTCTGGCAATGGATGAATTAATACAGATGTGACATCATTTATAATGGAATATTTTCACCCATAAGAAAGAAGGAAATCCTGTCATTTGTGACAGCATGGATGGATCTTGAGGGCATTATGCTAAGTGAAGTAAGTCAGACAAGGAAAGACAAATGCTTTATGATCTCATAAATGGAATCTAAAAATACTGAGGCTGTAGAAAGAGAAAGCTGAACGGGGTTTACCAGGAGCTAAGGTGTTGGGGGTAAATAGGAAGATACTTGTCCAAGGGTACAAATTTCTAGCTATAATTCAGGGGATCTAATGTACAGCATAGTGATTATAATTAATAATACTGTCTTTTATGCTTGAAAGTTGCTAATAAAGTAGATTTTAAATATTCTCAACACAAAATTAAATGGTAATTATGTGACACGATGCCAGCGTTACCTAGCTATGGCGGTAATCATTTTGCAGTAAGTGTATCAAATCAACACACTGCACACCTTAAACCTACATAATGTTCTATGGCAATCATAGATCAAAGCTGGAAAAAAAGAAGTGATTCAGTAAGAGAGGCCTGAGAGAAGAAAAATCTGCTCTTTAACAGTTTTCCTGGAAACTGATCATCTCGAATAGGGACTTGAGTGTCTTTTTTTTTTTTTTTAAGAACAAGTATTAGTTTTTCAAACATTCAAAAATCTGTAAACTTCTTCAGGAAATAATATAACCAGAGTTTTTTTTTTTTTTTAATGACTCTATGCTTCAAATTTTTATTTGATGATTTTCAGATACTTTCTCCAGTATTAATTCATATATAAACCTAGTAGCAATAATTCTCTTATTTTCTGATAAAAAAAAACAATACAAGAACTTATTTGGTAAAACATTATTATATATTATATATTTATATAGATTATAATGCTTAGATTTGAATTTCTAAGTTTCCTATAAATACTTTTCCAAGTTTATTTGTATGATAGCAAATCTCAAAATGTCATCAACATCACAGAAATTAAACGTAATGAGGCACTGAAACTTAAGGGTGTGGAATTCCATGGTAGATAGTGGAGTAGAAGGATCCTGGGCTCAACTTGTCTCATAAATACAACTAGATAATATCCCCAGTAGCATAAACAACACAGAAAATGACACCAAAACTGGCATAATACACTGTCCATAACTCAAAGTACATAAGAGGCCACATCAAAAAGGGTAGGAAGGTTGAAGATCCTGGTGGAAGCCAAAGGGACCTACAGGATTGTGTCAGGGCTATAGGAAATGGGAGTCCCCACCTTTAAAGAGACAGCACAACAAACAACCATGCGGAGATACAGTAAAGAAAAGGTATACAGCTAGCTCTCTCTCTCTCTCTCTCTCTCCCTCAAAAATAAATAAACATTAAAAACAAAAATTTTTTAAAAAGGGGGGGGCCGCAACTGGGTTGCTCAGTTGGTTAAGTGTCCTACTTCAGCTCAGGTCATGATCTCACAGTTCATGAGCTCGAGCTCCATGTCAGAATCTGTGCTGAAAGCTCAGAGCCTTCAGATTCTGTGTCTCCCTTTCACTCGGCCCCTTCCCTGCTGTGTGCGCACTCGCACTCTCTCTCTCTCTCTCTCTCTCTCTCTCTCTCAAAAATAAATAAACATTTAAAAAATTTTTAAAAAAGGGAAGGTATACCGCAAAGAGATTTGTTTACAAACCTCAGAGTGTGTGCTAGAGGTGCCAGGATCTTGGGACACTTCTCCAAGAACAAAAGAGCTGTCAGGCATCATATCCCTAATCTCCCAGACTGCATACATGGACACCTGCAGAAATCAGTGCACCGTAAACCTCTGCACCTGTCCTGCACATACACCACCTACCCTGCCCTTCTGCAGATCCCCTCCTCCAACGTGGCAGGCATCTTCACGGGTTTTCTCAGGCAGCTTCAGGTCCTCTCCTGTAGCAACTACTGAGGACATTGCTGGCACTGTCCCCCTCGATGCCTGCACTCTCCTGTGACCCTGCCTCATCCAATACACCCTTGGCCAGAGCCCATCCAAAGTGGGGCCAGAAGCCTGAAAGTGTGCAAGCAGAGCCAAGAGGAGACAGCACCACTTCAAAGTGATTCCTGCCCTGGGAAGAGGGGGAAATAATCACACAGACCATTATGAGTGCAGCACCACAGGGGCAGACATCTGGTATGACTGCAAGCCCCACCCACCAACAAAAGATGCTCAGGGGGCAACACAAGGAAAGCCCCCTAAAGTTCAGTACTATTGCATCTCTGGAAAATTCGTGGTTTGGCCTAATTCAAGTTCAGAGTGGCCCCAGACTGGCCCACTAACAACACAGGGACCAACCCTGCCCACAACAGGCAAAAAGAACAACTGCAGAGGACTGGCCTGAATGCAAAAGCACCTCAGCCACAACAGGAGAGCACACACACAGCAAATATAGGAGACATCCCCGAAATACCAGGTCCTGGTTAACAGGGGACATTGTACCACAGGATATGATAGAACCTCTTTTCATAAGGGCACTATTATTAAGAGCAGGAGACCTAGCTGACTTTCCTACCACAGAGAAAGACACAGAGGAATTAGACAAAACTAGAAGACCAAACAGTATGTCCCAAATGAAAGAACAGGACAAAATCATAGCAAGAGACCTAAACAAAATGGAGCTAAGTAATATTCCTGATAGAGAGTTTAAAGTAATGATCATTAAGATATTCACTGGATTTGAGTAAAGAGTGGAGGACATCAGTGAGATCCTTACCAAAAAGAAAACATGGAAAAGAACCAACCAGAAATAAGAACTTAATAATGGAAATTAAAAATACACACGATGGAAAAAATAGTAGACCAGATGAAACAGAAGAATGGAACCACAACTGGGAGGACAGTATAATGGAAAACAATCAGCTGAACAGAATAAAGAAAAAGAAAAAAAATTAGAGAAAGATTAAGAGAACTCAGAGACACCATCATGTGTAATAACATTTGCATTATAAGGATCTGAGAAAAAGAAGAGAGAGAAAAGGGAAAAAAGAAAATGCTTGAAGAAATAATAACTGAAAACTTCCTTAATCTGGGGAAGGAAACAGAAATCCAGATCCAGGAGGGATAGACAGAGAATCCACAACAAACCAACCCAAGGTGGTCCACACCAAAATATATAATAATCAAAATGGCAAAAAGTAGTGATAAAGAGAGAAAAGAAAATAGTTACAAACAAGGGAAACCTCATGAGGCTGTCAACTGATTTTTCAGCAGAAACTTTGCAGGCCAGAAGGGAGTGGCATGATATTTTCAAAGTGCTGAAACAAAAAACTTGCAACCAAGAATACTCTATCCAGTAAGTCTACAACTCAGAATAGAAGGAAAAATAAAGAATTTCCCAAACAAAAGTTAAAGGTCTTCATTACACTAAACCATACATACAAGAATGTTAAAGGGAGCTCTTTTAGTGGAAGGAAAAGAACACAATAATAAAGGTAAGAAGCACAAAATCAGTGCAATTAAGTATATCTGTAAAAATCAGCCAAGTCGTTCACAAAATAAAAAGACATAAAACCATGACACCATATACCTAAAACGTGGGAGGGTGAGGAGTAAAGAATGGGTTCAAACATAAGTGACAATTAACTTAATATAGACTGCAATACACAGAAGATGTTATGTAGAAACTAATGAAAACCACAAATCAAAAATCCATAACAGACATGTGAAAAATATATAAATAAATAGAGAAAGGAATTAAAGTTTCTCCCTGAAGAAAGCCAGCAAACTATAAAAGAGCAAGAGAAGAAAGGAGCAGAGAAGAACTATAAAAACAACAATAAAACCAGTTACAAAACAGCAATAAGGACATACCTAGCAATGCTTTTGTTCAATGTAAATGGAGTAAATGCTCCAATTAAAAGACACAGAGTATGGAATGATTTAAAAAAAAAAAAAACAAAAACAAATGACTCATCTATATGCTGCCTATCAGGGATTCATTTCAGATGTAAAGACACATGTAGATTGAAACTGAAGGGAGAGAAAAGAAAGCTGGGGTAGCAAAACCTGTATCAGACAAAATAGGCTTTCAAACAAAGACTGTAACAGGAGACAAAGTAGGCAAATATATAATCATGAAGGGGACAATCCAACAAGAAGATATAACAATTACAAATATTTGGGCCCCCAAAAGGGAAGCACCCAAATACATAAGCAGCTAAAAACAAACATAAAAGAAATAATTGATACTAATAAAATAATAGTACAGGACTTTAACAGACCACTAACATCAATGGATAGATCATCCAAACAGAAAATCAGTAAGGAAGCAGTAGCAATGAACAGCACACTGGACAAGGTGGATCTTCCAGATATATTCACAATATTCCATCCTAAAACAGCAGAATACACATTCTTTTCAAGTGTACATGAAACATTTGCCAAACGAGATCACATCTGAGGCCACAAAATGAGTCTCAACAATTTCAAAAAGACTGAAATCATACCATGCATCTCTTCTGACCACAATACAATGAAGTTAGGAATCAAACACAAGAAAAAACATCTGGAAAAACATAAATACATAGAAAGTAAATAACATGTTGCTACAAAATGAATGGATGAATCAAGAAATCAAACAGGAAACTTAAAAAAATACATGGACACAATGAAAATGAAAACACAATGGTCCAAAATCTTTGGGACACAGTACAAGCTGTTCTAAGAGGGAAGTTTATAGCAATACAGGATTAAATCAAGAAGCAAGAAAAATCTCAAATAAGCAACCCAACTGCACCTAAAGGAGCTAGAAAAAGAAAAACAAACTGAACCCAAAACAAGTAGAAGGAAGGAAATAACATTAGAGCAGAAATAAATGAAATAGAAAATAAAAACAAACAATAACAAAACAGGTCAGTGAAAACAGGAGCATATTCTTTGTAAAGATCAAAAAAAGTGATAACTCTAGCCAGACTCATAAAAAATGGAATTGGAGGGGGGCGGAGCTCAAATAAACAAAAAGAGAAATGAAAGAGGAAAAGTAATAACCAACACTACAGAAATACAATTGTAAGAGAATATGATAAAAAACTATGTGCCAACAAATTGAACAACCTAGAAGAAATGGATAAATCACTAGAAACATATAACCTCTCAAAACTGAATCAGGAAAAAATTGAAAATTTCAACATACCAATTACCAGCAGTGACATTGAATGAGTTATCAAAAAGCTCCCCAAAACCAAAAGCCCAGGACTAGACAGCTTTGCAGGTTAATTCTACCAAGCACTTAAAGAAAAGATAATACCTATCCTTCTCAAACTATTACCAAAAAATAGAAGAGGAAGCAAAGCTTAAAGATTCATTTTATGAGGCCAGCATGCCCTGATAAGAAAACCATATAAAGTCACTACAGTAAAAGAAAACTACAGGCCAATATCTCTGAAGAACACAGATGCAAAAATCCTCAACAAAATATTAACTAACCAATAATACATTTAAAAAGTCATATAATACACACCAATAATACATTTAAAAACAATACATTCAAAAAATAATACATTTAAAATACCTTAAAAATTTTCAGTGATGAAAATCTGAGAGTTGTTCAAGATCAGGAAAAAGACAAGGATGTCCATGCTCATCACTTTTATTTGCTGTAGTACTAAAAGTCCTAGTCACAGCAATCAGACAAGAAAATGAAATAACAGACATCCAAATTAGAAAAGAAGAAGTAAAGTGTTCACTCTTTGCAGAAGATATGACACTACATGGAGAAAACTCTAAGACTTCACAAAATAAACTACTAGAACTGATAAATAAATTCAGTAAAGTAGCAGGATACAAAATCAATACACATAAATCCTTTGTCTTACTATTCACTAATAATAAAGTAGCAGAAAGCGATATTAAGAAAACAATCCTATTTACAATTGCACCAAAAAGAGTAACATACAGAGGAATAAATATAACCAAGGAGGTAAAAGACCACTACTTTGAAAATGTAAAACACTGAGGTAAGAAATGGAAGATGACACAAACAGATGCAGAGATATTCAATGCTCAAGGATTAGAGGAACAAATATTTTTAAAATGTCCACATTGAGGAGGGCACCTGTTGGGATGAGCACTGGGTGTTGTATGGAAACCAATTTGACAATAAATTTCATATTAATTTTTTTTTTTACATTTATTTATTTTTGAGACAGAGAGAGACAGAGCATGAACGGGGGAGGGGCAGAGAGAGAGGGAGACACAGAATCGGAAGCAGGCTCCAGGCTCCGAGCCATCAGCCCAGAGCCCGACGCGGGGCTCGAACTCACGGACCACGAGATCGTGACCTGAGCTGAAGTCGGAAGCTCAACCGACTGAGCCACCCAGGCGCCCCCAATAAATTTCATATTAAAAATAAATAAATAAAATAAAATGTCCATACTACCCAAAGCGATCTATACATTTAATGCAATCCTTATCAAAGTACCAACAGCATTTTTCACGGAACTAGAACACATAATCTTAAAATTTCTATGGAACCACAAAAGACCCAGAATACTCAAAGCAATCCTGAGAAACAAGAACAAAACTGGAAGTATAATAATCTCAGATATAAAGATATACTACAAAGCTGTACTAATTAAGGCAGTATGGTATTGGCATAAAAACAGGCATAAAGATCAATGGAACACAATAGAGAGTCCAGAAATAAACCTATAAAATGGTCAATTAAGTTTTGATAAATGAGGCAAGAATATGAAATGGTGGGGGGTGCTGGGTGACTCAGTTGGTTAATTGTCCTACTCTTGATTCCGGCTCAGGTCATGATCTCCTGGTTCATGAGTTCAAGCCCCACATTGGGCTCTGCACTGATAGTGTAGAGCCTATTTGGGATTCTCCCCTCTCTCTTGGCCCTTACACTACCCATACTCTTTCTCTCTCAAAATGAATAAGTAAACTTAAAAAAAAAGAATATGTAATGGGGAAAAGACAGTCTGTAACAGATGGTGATGAGAAAACTGGAGAGCTACATGCAAAAGAATAAACTGGACCACTTTCTTATACCAAACAAAAGAATACACTCAAAATGGATTAAAGACTTAAACGTCAGACCTAAAACCATAAAAACTCCTAGAAGAGAACACAGTCAGTAATCTCTCTGACACTGGCTGCAGCAACATATTTCTAGATATGTCACTCAAGGCAAGGGAAACAAGAACAAAAATAAACTATTGGGACCACATCAAAATAAAAAGCTTCTGCACAGCAAGGAAAACAATCAACAGAACAAAAAGACAACCTACTAGATGGGAGAAGAAATTTGCAAATGATATTTTGATAAAGGGTTAGTATCCAAAATATATAAAGAACTGATAAAATACAACACCAAAAACTAAATAAAAATAAATAAATAAATAAATAAATAAATAAATAAATTTAAAAAATAAGAAGACACGAACAGATATTTCTCCAAAGAGAACATTCAGATGGTCATGAGATGCATACAAAGATGCACCTGTTAGAATGGCTAAAATCAAAAACACAAGAAATAGTAAGTATTGATGAGTATATGCACTGTTGGTGGGAATGCAAACTGGCACAGCCACTGTGGAAAATAATATGGAAGTTCCTCAAAAAAGTCAAAATAGAAATACCATACAATCCAGTATTCTACTATTGGGTATTGACCCAGAAAATAAGAACATTAATTTGAAAATATATATGCACCCCTATGTTTCTTGCAGCATTATTTATAATAGCCAAATTACAGAAGCAGTCCAAGTGTCCGTCGACACTTGGATAAAGAACAGGAGGTATATATACAATGGAATATTACTCCGCCACAAAAAAAGAAAGCAGTCTTGTCATTTGCAAAAACATGGATGGATCTAGATAGCGAATATAATGCTAAGTGAAATAAATTAGTAAGAAAAAGGCATATACCATATGATTTCATTCATATGTACAATTTAAGAAACAAAAAAAAGGACAAAGAAAAAAAGAGACAAACCAACAAAACACTGACTCAAATATGGAGAACAAACTGATGGTTACTGGAGTTGGGGGAGGGGTTGGTAAAATAAATGAAAGGGATCAAGAATACAATCATCACGATGAGCATTGAATAATATATAGAACTATTGAATCACTATATTGTATACCTGAAATAGGATACTGCATGTTAATAATACTGAAATTAAAATTTAAAAAAATTAAAGATTTTTAAAGTAATGGAAATTCAGTTTCAGTGGAATTTTAAACTTTTTATTCTCATCTTTGATTCTTCAGATATTTTTATACACATTTTTCTATAATAATTTATTTTAATAGAATATATACAAATGAAATTGTATATTCTGATAGGCATTCAGAAAGGTCTATCTAAACCAATGATTTAATTTTTATGAAGTGAATACTGAAGCATTACTTAATGGCAGTAGGCAGATGACCAGAACGAGCTTCTCATTAACGTGGGTGTTGGAAGTCCTTTAACACCCACCCTCCCCATATCCCCAAACCTATATTTCATCTGTATTTATAGGTACACAACAAGTTTCAAGTTTCACAAAGGAAACTAGATTTCTCACATTTCCTTAAAAATGCCCTTTACTTATACCTAACTTTCATAACATAAACAAAATAAAAAAGAGCTGAATAAGTTTAACCAGTAACAACAGACAAGCCCAGTATTGTATTAGTTGTAAATAACAAAATAGTGTTCAGTGCTAAATTAAAGTTACTTAGTACTTATGTTAAATATTGAGATAAGGGTTGAGATATATTGAGATAAATCATATATGAGGTAAAGTCATATATTCATATTCTCTTGTTCATTCTCCCCTCTTCCCACTCTCTTATACATATTCTTCTTATGTAAATATAAATAGGATTAATAAGCATACATTTCAAAGTGAGAATACGAAGTATATAAACAGTTTTACTATAAAGGACAATTAGCAAATAAACCCAGTGTCAATTATCATGAAATCACCATTTATGCTGATTCTAACTCTCTGAACATAAACTATCAAAACTCAAAATAGTATTTAGCATTTTTGTACATATCAAACAGTACTTTTAAAAAAAAACAGATAGGAAGCCTTTTTTGAAATCAAGATAGATGTATCCAGAGATAATTTTCTCTGTGTAAGTATCCTTCAACTGGACATCCTATACTATTGAATCAAATGTTCATCTCTGATTTCATGACAGGGATCCTCGTGGAATGAGTTTTAAAAATTGAGCAATTCATAACTGATATAGTATACTCTCTACAGAGTGCAAAACAAGTTATGCACAGAATTTGACCGATACTCATTTGTATTTTTTATATGTTTCTTTTATGATTGCTGTTTCAGTAAGGGTAAGATAATATATTTGGTTTATTTTTTATAGTTTGGAGTACTCTCTATTCAACTGAAGATATTCCATCTGGGAACTACCTTTCCACCAACATGGTAACTGAGACACCCTGTTAGAACTTGTACCTCTGACTATACCTAGAGTTGCTCAGTCCCATGGTGAATACCTGTCTCCTGTCTGCCCCCAGGATGTCTGATCAGCGACCCAGGGAGTGTATCTAGTCAGCCTCAGTACAAAAGCTGAAAATTTAACATTTAAAACTCTGGAGCTATTGGTAGCTTTGGTCATATTTTCTTCCATGGCAGCCTGCAATAATACAGGTAACAAAATCACCACAGGTGACAAAACTACATCTAAGAAACACATACACACACACAAATTCTAACAATATATCCATATCCCTTCACACATCATTATTTTTCTAATGTATACAGAAGATTTTAATAAGAAAACTCTAATATTCAAGTATTTTTGAATATATGTGTTGTAAGTTTTCTCAATTAGAAGGCATTAAACTTGCATCCTCTAAAGTGTTTTTAATAGTAGAGGGGAAGGGACATGGCACTTTCTGATGTTCATATATCCTATATTAGGAAAACAGAAACCTATGACAAACACTTATCCGAGGACTCTGGTCTCCAAACAACACTTGGTATACAAGAGTTAAATGTATTTCCCAAGTGTTTCTCATCCAAGCTTTATGAATAGTGAATCATATATATTAAGCTCTTCTAATATATCAATGTGCTTATGTCCTTACATATATTATTTCATTTATTTCTCACAGTAACTTTTGAAACAGTAGTAATTATCATCATCTTATAGTTGAGGAATTTGAATTTTAAAAGGAAGAGCCAGAGGCAAATTCAAACCCAGATTTGACTGAAGTCATGCCCACCTTAAATATTATATAATCTCAAAATTCTTTATCCAGTAAGGCAATATGCTGGTTTGGATTGGCAAGCAAACAGATGAGGAGTTTTACCCTGACTCACACGCTTCAGGTTATGATAAAAAACTATAAATGTCAGAGCAACAATTTCACTTCACATGTGTCCCAGGCTTATTCCTTGTGATACTATAAGGACTCTTTAGAAAGTTATGACTCAGCTTTTCCAATACACCCCCCAAGAAATTCATTAGAATGATTTATTCATGTTCCTCAGTAAGGAAATATATAAAAGAGACTCCTGAAAGAGATTTTTAGCAGGGCATCGGGGGGGGGGGGGGGGCTCAGTCAGTTAAGCGTCTGACCTCAGCTCACATCATGACCTAGGGGTTCATGGGTTCCAGCATGCCACTGTCAGTGCAGAGCCTCTTTGGGATTGTCATCTCTCCCTCTCTTTGTCTCTGCCCCTCTGCCATTTGCACTCTTACTCTTTCTCTCTCTCTCAAAATAAATTAATACATTTAAATTTTTTAAAACAGATTTTTAGCAAAAGCTAAAAGTGGGCAAGGGATACTTATTTCAGGGAAGGAATCACTTACGAATAAGATATCTAAACAAAATTAAATGACTATGCTTTAAAATGGTGCATGTTTAACCCCAGAAATAAAATAGGTTATAATATATATTATTTATTCTATTAGCTATGGAGCATTTATGATGCATACAGTACTGTTACGATCCTGAAATACTTTATTTTATGTAGTCTTCATAGCAGTTTACACATGAAGAAAGTAGTGTTTTTTTCTCCAATGATTTCATAGAAGCTGGGGGTTAGTGAAATAATTATCCTTGAGTTCTAGCAAATTAATCATATATACCTATCACATTTCATATATAAAAGTGAAAAAATCTAGCAGAATTTAAATACACAAGAATTAGGTTGACTTACTGTCATCTAATTTCCATTCAATATATAATATTTTACCTCACTACATGAATTAATCTTATATTTATAATATCAAATTATACTCAATTTGCCAATAAGCTTACACTCTATAAAACCTAGATTATATTTATAATTACAAAATTAGCAAGCTAAGCTTGCCTGATTTCTTACTATTATGTCATTTACTTTATCACCCAACTGAAGATGTTGAAACCAAAATAAGCCATGCTGCAGTCAGGTTACAATAGTCACAATGTTTTCTGCCCAGTTTCCTTGGCAGCTAACGTTTAGTATGACAAAAATCTTCCACTGCTCCAAACATTCCTCACCCTAATTTAGGTCTCATTGAGAGTGGAAAGTTTCACCAAGTAAAGAAAATAAATGTTTTATTCGGATGTGAATTTAAATAAAACCATAATACTCTAATGTTACTTGTGCCACTGTAACTTCCAGTGTATGGTTTAACAGCAAGATAAGTCACTTTTCAAATTATAAATGCAGATATTCCCAAGTTCATTACCACTGGATCCTAGGATGTGCATTCCACCGATGATATACATGGATGGGGGGTGCTTTTGGTCAAAGTACACCATGCAACCTAACAAATTTAGGACTCCTATCGGAACTATCATAGTAGAAATGTTTCATATGGGATTCAGGTCTGTGGTACCACAGCACCAATGTTTTTTGTTTGTTTTTTTTTTTTTTGTACATGATGATGGTCTATTATAAGACAAATTTTAAAAGCAATTTGTCCATGTTCAAATAACTTACTGGGTAAATAACTCACCCACGTTTAGAGGACCTGTTACCATAGCAAAGAAATACACAAAAAGAATAACTCAAACAAAGCAAGTATATTTTTTAAAGTCAGAGCCAAGATGTAGAATGGATAAATTAAGATTTTTAGTTTCTTGTCTAAATTCCGTGATTCTGCCTCCAGGGGTATAAAGAATTCTTTAAATATTAATGATACACATTTTTATAGTTGGAACCTAACATAAGTATAGTGAACCGAAGGCAGATCATCAGGTACAAAAACCCAAAGATACACACTGCATTATTAAATCGATAGATTGGTGAAATTTAAATAGGATAAATAGTATTAAATTCATCATTCAAACTGTATGTTAGAAAGGAGTGAAAAGTGACAAATCAGTAGAATATGCATATAAAAACAGGGAACTTTAAGATTGCTTCTTAATCTGAGTAGTCAAAATTACTGATCTGAGTAAATTGAGTAAATTTACTAACTGAATAAAATAAATTGATGTGTATAATGTCTTTTGAAGTATGAATGAGGAAGGATATTTTACATCTGGGAGAAAGAGGAGTAAGCAGAGGTAAAATAATGAAGTAAATAAGATTAAATGATTAAATAAAATAAATTTAAAAGATTACTTTCCTGTTTACTGTCCTCAGACTCAAACCCCCAGCAATGCTGCTTCTAGGCCCAGGTGAAATAGTCATTTATAATATTATGTTATCACTTAAAAGTTTTTGCATATAAATTCCACAGAGGGGCACCTGGGTGGCTCAGTCAGTTAACCCTCCAACTCTTGAATTCAGCTCAGGTCATCATCTCACAGTTTGTGAATTCAAGCCCTGCTTGACGGTGTGGAGCCTGCTTGGAATTCTCTCTCTCTCTGCGCCTCCTCTGCTCATGTGCTCTCTCAAAATAAATAAGCTAAAAAAAAAACTCCACAGAAATATTTTCTTTAATATACAGAGAGTACAAGGAAATAACATTTAGAATCTCTTGGGTAGAAGCAATGAGTAAGTTTTATTTTGCTGGATCATTCCAAGGGACAGCATTCCTTTCATTGTTGCCCCAATAAGTAAGAAAAGTAAGAGTTTTCAAAGTAACTAGTGAGACAACAGTCTTTATTTCTCACTCTTGTTATCATAGAAGATCTCGGATATTCATTTTCTTATCATGATAGAATACTTCCACACATGTAACTTCCAAGAATCTTATGCGTGTTTCTTTAAAGCCTTTAAAACACATTAAGCATGAAAGAAGACAGGCAATTCAGTGGTGCTATGATGCAACATGAGTAAAAACTCCTCTGATTATAAACTAGAATACTTAAGGCACCAAGAAAGATGTCTCCAGGCACACACCTTTAATCAAGTTAGCTACATTTACTTAAATCTTGAGAAATCAATTCTATACAAAGCAAAACAATTTTGCGAAATGTGTATTACTGTAAGTGCCTATTCATGTTCCTGATTTGGTAAATGAATTCTCCTTTTCTCTTTCCCTCCCCTTTGTATGAATAGATGAGATTGTGTCTAATTGAAAACTGCAGTCAGAAAACAATCAGGCTGACATAGTTAATAACAGGTATTTCTATTGAAGCATTGTTGAGAACTAAATGTTAAATTTCTTTGCTAAATATGAAATATGCTGTTAATTGTACAACTCTTTTTAAACTAGATGTAAAAGAAAACTCACAGGTTTTTAAGACATCTTTCTTACTGTAAGCCCATCTTTAAATATATTTTCAACTTATTGCTATTAATATCTTTTTTTAAGTTTATTTATTTTGAGACGGGGGGGGGGAAGGGAGGGAGGGAGGAAGAGGGTACAAGTGGGGGGTGCAGCAGAGAGAGGGAGAGGAAGAGAAAGAATCCCAAGCAGGCTCTGCACTGTTAGTGTGGAGAGCAATGCAGGCAGGGCTCGAACTCGTGAACTGTGAGATCATGACCTGAGCCAATTTTGGAGGCTTAACCAACTGAGCCACCCATGCAGCCCTGTGCTTAATATCTCTTTATATCTTGTTTTAAATCATGAACATAAAGTTGGAACAGATCAGTGATAGAGAGGGATATGGTTTTCTCTCTAGGCAATTTAGTAGATTAACAAATGACATATTTTACAGAAGAAAAGTTAAGAGTCTGACTTTCTAAAGTAGCTACGATGCACTTAAAAGAATGAAATGAAATCAGTGTAGGAATCATTATAAAAAATATATGTATTTATGAGTCTATTACTAATGGGATCTAGAGTATTTTTCTTGTGTGGCCACTATATTCTGGTAAAAAAGTGGAGACAACTATTTAATATGTATTGAACATAATGGTGATAATATCATAAAGATAATAAGCATTCTAATCCAATAAATATAAAGATCCTACACAACATTTGCATATAACATGTTAGGACATATTCTATTTACCTAGAATACTGTTTCCCTAATTACAGAGATAGACAATGTGGTTAACAATTAGTTGTTCCCTATTTCCTCCCTCCCCCTTCCCATTTAATAGCCATACAGTTTGAGGTCTGAAGTATCTAAGGCATTCAGCGTGTGGGATTGCCTGACATGACATACTCATACTCGTTCTGAGGTGGGTAAGATCTTAGGGGATTTTAGGACACAATGGAACTATCCGTCAACACTTTGCTACAATGAGAGGAGCCAAAGTGAGGACAAATTCAAATACAAAGGAGGTCAAGATGAAAGGACAGAACCACGATTTTGAATGACAACATAAAACCAAAATACATTTCCTCTGGACTTTTCAGTTACTTGCTCCATTATGTCGAATTTATATTTAAAACTAGTTTCAGCTGAGTTTCTGGTCTATTTGCACTGAAAAGTTTCCTATACTGTGCTGCTCATTAAAATGCATTTATTGAGTGGTAATTCCACCAACTAAACTAGTAAGTTCTAAATGCAATTGGTAATATGAGTCAAATCTCTTGTGCTTCTGATTTTTTTAATTTACACATTTGAAAAATAACCTTTTATTTTTGCTTAGGCCAATTTGAGTTGAATTCACTCCATCCCATTACTCATTATTTTCCTTTAAATCATCATCATCTGAATTTATTGCAATAATCGATGTATTGTCTAGTCCCATTAGACTTTAAGCTCTATGACAGCAGGGACTCTATAGAACATCACTATATTGCCAGCAAGTGAAATATTGCTTGGTATAGAGGAGACACTCAATAAATACCTGTGGAATGAATTAATTAGTAAAATAAAAGTTGAGAAATTGTGCCAGAAGGCAAAATGAATTACAGAAATTGTACAGGACTTTAGAAAGAAAGCAGAGGAAAGGAGGGGCAGGCCAGGGAGGGGAGGGGACCAGAGGAGATGAGATGAGAAAATTAATATTATTAAGAGATGGTAGTTTAGCTGAGCCTCAAATAAGTTAAATTTCACTAGGGCAATGATGGTTTAAGTCTAGTGTAAATATATTTAATGCCAAATAATAAAAAACATAGAATAACTGAAGTGTATTTTACACTTAAGGAAAATGATAGGCTGGGGTGACCTATGTAAGAGAGAAATCTGAAACTGTAAGGCAGGTATTGTTATTTCTTATAATAGTTGCACCTGTCAGCAATTGGCCTGTCCTCATTTTATGGAAACTCTCAGTTCCATTTTATGGAAACCTTTCCATACAAGCTCCAATCAATCTTGGAGACAAATTTGTGGACTACTTTAATGTGTATTTATCTGGTAATGGATTACATCATTCACCTTGTACTTGGACTGCTTCCTTTCTTGCCCTTCTTTGCTCTATCATCTTATTTTAATGAGGCTAAACTAGGTCATCTTTTCTTAAAATTCTAAGCTTATGAGTTTCTCCATTACTAACGGGATTCAAGGGATCCACAATCATCATTCCTGCCCCACATGTCCAAACTTCTATGTCAAATAATACATTTACATTAAGATGCACATATTTTTATAGGAATGTGTCTTACCTTCAGTTTTTATTAACAGACTAATAAAAAATAAGGAGACTTATTCTATATTATGAGACCTGTTGCAATAGCATTCAAGAAATGTTTCCTTTATGCATACACTACATACACTGTTGACATTTCCTCACTTCTCAAGTCTCAAGGCCTTCCCTCCTTACCATCCACTTTTAATGTAACTCAGATTCCTAGATATGATGCTCTGCACCCTTCTTTCACTGCCTGGTCTGGGATATTATAGAATATCACTGAGTCACATCACTACTTAATGGAGTCCTGGAACGGGTGCACCATTTCTGTGATTTCCTTCTTCTCATGAGCCAAGGTGACAAAGTAAAGAGGACTCATTCTCTGAATCCTCTCTTTTTCTCTTATATGCCCTTATGTGACACATAAATCTGTACCTATTGTTCTGGATGGACAGGTCCAAAGTGAACAACTTTTACCAGCTATAATGGGGCTATCAGTTGTCCCAATATTTGTGTCGTTCAGGCACCAGAAGGCAGGTCTAAGAACTGGACTGCCCTTGCAAACAAAGGGACAGGTCTAAGATTCTAGTTTAGTCTTCAGACTAAAAATAGATGAGGCATACCTTATCTGTTTTCATTCAGGATGGCCTAGCGTAAGTATTTTTTATTAATTTTTAATATTTATTTTTTAGAGAGAGTGAGGGAGGGGCAGAAAGAGGGAGACAAAGGATTCGAAGAAGGCTCCAGGCTCTGCACTGACAGCAGAGAGCCCGATGTGGGGCTCGAACTCATGAACCATGAGACCATGACCTGAGCCAAAGTTGGACGCTTAACCAACTGAGACACCCAGGTGCTCCCATAAGTAAAGTATTTCTTGAGATCAGCCCATGTCAATAGATTCGGGACTGAAATTTGGAGCCCACATTCTAGCTAATAAGACTGGCATTTTGTCCTTAGTTATATCTTGGGGACTTCAGAAAGAAAAAGGGGTAGTTGAGGCCATTGGCTAAATTGAATTATGCTGAAAAATATATTACTTTGAAATCACCATCATGTATATCTAATATGTGAAACAGTAGGTGTCAGTGGGCCTCCAGGATTATCCCACTTAGAACAGCAATGTTTCCCTTCATACCACTGTCATTCCTGATCCCTTTAACCTACTTTACATTTTTATTTTTTCCACAACAGACACTATATTCTAAAATGCTAATTGTGCATATATGTGCATATATATTATCTATTATATGCTGTATATCTTTTGCTTAGTTTCTAGTCATTTCTCATTCCATTCAATCTAAACTCCATGAGGCAAAATGTCATTATATCATTTACAGATCTATTCCAGGAGTCTGAAATAATGCCTGGCACATTATAAGTGTCCAGTAAATATCTGTAGAAAGAATCACTGAACAATACTTTTTGAGCTACATTTTTACAGTTGCAGAATAAGGTTGCATTAAAAAAATCTGCATTTATAAACCTTAATATTATGCTGGATTTCACAATGAGTTTTAATGTTTCAATGCTTTGTTTACTCAAAAAATTTGTGAATTTATTTCCTATAAATTTTTTTGTCTCATCTCACTTGTACTAACTATTGACTCATTCTTTTTGATCTTTCTTGGGATGGATTCGGTATAAAAGAATTCAAACTGTTGTTCAAACGGATTTAAAACAACAACAACAACAATGCTAGTTCACCATTTGTGGCTATGGTTTTGTTGATCTCTGCTGAGTATTGATTTTCACATTAAACTACACTTCCTATTTGTTGTTATTGAAATGTTAGCAAACAAACTGACTTGGAGAGACATAAACCCAAATGAACAATTAAGTAGCTCTATTACTAATTGGCTTTTTTTTAAGTGTCAGCTGCTTTTTTCATAAAACACTAGGGAAGGCTTACTTGTCTCCACAAGCAGAAGTGCAAAGAAACAGTATTTCATAATTGCCTATGATTGTCTTCGTTTCATAAGCTTGTAACAATTTTTAAGCCCTCAGTTCCTGTAAGCAAGGCTCTTGATAAGCCTTTATTTATGAATAACTTACATGACCAGTCAGAAAAACGTACATAAAAAGATAATCTGGTATGGAATGAGACTCACATAAATTTCTGTATCTTGTCCACGATCTGTATTGGTAAAATTCACCCCTAATAAAGCTCTGTCTGGTGCCCTCATTGCTCATAATTGGGATGAATGATTAACAAATAAAATATAGATGCAGCCCCTGTCATCGAGACATGTTAAACAGGTAATCTACAATGCATAGAGTATGGAGAAGAGAGAAATAAGGAAATGAAAAATACATTTAGGGCAGGTTCAGGATAACTCCTCTATAGTACATTAAGACCAAGCTCAAGAAATATGCATAGTTGAAAGAATATTATCACATAAAATCTAAGATATTTTACCAAAAACAGCTAAGCTTTCACCTGACTACTCATGAGGGAGTTTCTCATAGTCAGATTTCAGTAACTTTATCAGTGAAGGCCAGCGACCATTAAGAGAGACATGAAGGATGTACTATCTTGTGACAGGCATGTGGGACTCTATTAGAAGTTATTTCAGTGGAAGAACACACTTTTAGAGCCTCTTTGTGCATTGCTTACTCCTTTCTCTTTGCACAGTATTCTACCTATGCCTGTATTCCAGTATTTTTCAAACTGTCATAACTGTATGCTTACATTTCAATCTCCTGTGCTAGGATAAAAGCTTCTCAAGGTAAAAGTCTTACGTCGAATTCATTTTCTTTACTCTCAGTGCACATTTCTCTTGTCTACATATACTAGGTGATCATTAATAATAATGGAAAGAAATATGCTTTCTACTAAAAAAAAAGAACTATTGACTTAAACGGGTAAAGGTATAGCAAATACATTTTGTCAAACATTCAGGAGATACAGATGGAATTGTTCTGATGTTAACACTATTTCAAGAAATCTCACAAGTTGTGAAAAGCCAAGAATAAAAAGTATCACACTGATAAGTTTAAACTCCAACAAAAAGTCACTATTAAAAATCTGTCAAAATTGCCGAATATTGGGGCGCCTGGGTGGCGCAGTCGGTTAAGCGTCCGACTTCAGCCAGGTCACGATCTCGCGGTCCGTGAGTTCGAGCCCCGCGTCAGGCTCTGGACTGATGGCTCGGAGCCTGGAGCCTGTTTCCGATTCTGTGTCTCCCTCTCTCTCTGCCCCTCCCCCGTCCATGCTCTGTCTCTCTCTGTCCCAAAAATAAATAAAAAACGTTGAAAAAAAAAATTAAAAAAAAAAATTGCCGAATATTCACTTTATTTTATTGAGATATTATGAGAATTACTTCTGGACACATTCACATGTCCCAAGCACATCTAAGTCTTTCTCTCCTCCTGTGCTTATTTCACCACCCAATTCATTGTACCATCTGGCTTTTCACCTGTAGCTCTTTCTAGACAAGTGCCACCATCTTTCTGGGCTACCGTCTGGGCTGCATGGCTTCCTGAGATAGGCATATGGATGGAACCAGTACTGACTGACATCCCTTCTTCCTCTCCACTTACACTTTAGGGTTCATAGAATATAAACCTCAGAGCAGTCAGTACTCTTGCATTATAAATCTTAAACCGATTGTTGCCTGTTACATAAAAAGATGGCAGAACTGGCCAGATGAACCACAGTTTTGAGTACAGGGTAATACAACACAGGGAATGAAGACCTCTTTCAATTCTGCAACAATACTACTCACCAGCCACATCACAAAGAATTGTCCATTAAAATGTAATCAGAACCTAAAAATAAATGTCATTTTTAAATAAACCTTCAATTTTGTAACAAGTGGTAATAGGTTTGATTTTATTATTATTTTACGAAAATATGTGCCCATATTTTTATGATCTATCAACTGAGTGGTAACTATAAGATGAAATCCACAATTTGGTAAGCAACTACAATTTAAACTCTCTATACTAATTGCTTTAAAGGTGTTATATAGCTTAAATATTCTGAAAATGATTTAAATGTGTCAATTCTCCTAGTAACTCTAGGACAGATATACATATATAATCTATATATATAATATATTATGCCCATTTCCAATGCCCTTTTTGGTGTTTTCACACCATATTTTTACATACTGTTTTAATTTCTTCATTCTATTATAATACGGGTACTCTGAATTGAATTGATTTTAAACATATTGAATACCGAGACGATTTTCTCGGTAAGAGAAAACTACAAAGATTGGCTACTAATTAGAGTCTAAATACAATGATAACAGAATTTCAAGAGCTAATTATATGCTCCATTTGAAGATTGTTAAAAAACTTAGATCTAATAACTTTTACAATATCTTCCTGTATGATGGTGTATTGTAGCTACATTTTTACTTACATAACCGATAAATTACAATGATAAAGTATTTCTCTCCCTATGCACATATTCAAATATGCTACCTGTCCAGAAACATAGTCAATTCATCTGGCTTAAAAAATTTATGTGTAGGATACATGTCAAAGTCTTATAATGAATTCTTCCTGGATGGTGCTTAACATCAATACCCAGGGTGCTTAATCTCAGGAAATCTTTAGCAGTCTTCAAACTTCTCCCTGCACTTTGGGATTGCAGATTCTCCTCAATTCAACTGTTAATGCTAAAATTCTTATTTCAACAAAGTCACCTTTTTGTCTGATCAATCTATAATTTCATCATTTTCCCCTCTCCTCCAATAATTTCCTAACATAGACAATTACCCCTAAGGACAGAGCCACAGACCAATATTCTCAAGTGGTATCCAATGAGAAGTTTAATCATTCCTGAAAAATCTAGGACACCAAAGTATGAAATTTCCTATTAAAAATTCAGTGCCTTAAATATTGTGCAAGGCTGCAAGTGTTAGGCTCTGGGTTACACATTCAAATATGTGATAGGTGCAGAGTCAAAATATATTTCAAATAAAATAAACTTGAAAATAAATAATCTATTTCTCATTTCTTTATTTTCTTAGAAAATTTCTGTAACTGAAATGCAATTAATATTTAAACAAATTAAAGCTCACCTTTAATTTACAGAATATTGTTCAACTATTACAATGCAATTTATTTATACATACAGACAACCAAAATGCTTTTGAAGAAAAGTAAACTATAATCCCATTCAAATAAAAGTACATAAATCTATTTACGTGTGTGAGTATATAAAACTCTATTTTTAAATGAAGGGTAAATGATCTGGAAAGATTTCATACCAGAGAAACCAAGTTATCCCTAAAGGGGGCGGGGGAGAAGGAAACAAGGGAAAAGTAAACTTTTCCTTTCACTCGATTTTCTGATTGTTTGAACCATTACCAGAAAATCATTAAAAAGAAATTTAGAAAAAAAATGTATTTTACTTTTATTTTTCAGATGAAGTTGTTTTCTCAAGCTCAGGTTCTTTTCCTCTGTAGTTAGTCTCAAAACAACCACAACATATTTGGTATTTAGTACAGTTTTGGAAAAGAAGTTTATCCCACAAAATATCAAATGATCTTGAACTAAAAGTCCAGACTATGTTCTTCCATGTGACATCAAGTAAACAGCCTCTAATGATTTCTTGCTAAGGTAAGCTATTAACATTCATGGAGAGTCTATTACTGGACTTGATTACCTTGTGTATCAAAGTGACAGATCTACAGCCGCTATGACAGTATTTCAGCTCACGAGCACCCATGGCCAATTAATCCCTTATGAATCGGACCAGAGTTAGCCAGCTGTGACAGCTTTGGAAGCGTGTGGGTTCTCCTTGATAAAGGACACCACAGTATTTAAACTCACATTAGGGAGCATCTGCAAAGGGGCCTTAACACAACTGCTTCAGGGCTATTTTAGGAAAGGTTAGCCCTCCACAAAGTGGCCCGGGTCCCCGGATCAAGAGCAAAGCATTCTTTAAGACTTGACTCTGAGACAAATCTTCGTTTATTTAAGAACTTGAAATTATAAACATTTTTCTAAGAAAATCATTAGTGCTGGAGTGGTGTTATAAAGTTATCAAGAGTCTTATATTCTGATTGCATAGAGCATCTAAGTTAACTTCTCTCTCTCCATCACAAGCACAACTGCTCTCAATGGGGAGCATTGCAGAGTTTTGTGTTTCAGGATTTCAAACCCCATTATGCAAATGAATTATTTTTAGATCCCAAAATAATGACACTACTTGTTGCCTTTTGACGTTCACCAAATAACCAAAGCACAAGAGGAATAAGGCAATCCCTGCATATTCGGGAATCCCAGTAAGTAAATACAGGAGGAAAACATTACAGACAATTATTTGATAAGTAATTCATGGACATTGTCAGTTAACAATATGATAAAAAAGAACTGGGGTCTGATGAAGACTTGTGGGAATTTAAATTGTTGTTAATAAAAATCACGAAACTATCTGTCCTTTTTTAAAAACTAGTTTGGGGAAAACACGTATCCTTAAATTCATTTGCCTGCCTTAATGAGAAATATGCTAGAATATAAACATCACTTCACAAAATAATTTACGTCTGTATTTTACAACCAAAGAGTGGCACGTAACCATCATGTGACCTTTGTAAAGTGCAGGTGACAACTTTTACAGCTTAAACTGAAACATTAAAAATTTACTTCTGGGACTAATTCACATTTCAATAAAATCCTTGCAATTTTTCCTATATTTTGTGGGAATACTGGATAAAAGGCTGAGTATATATCCTCTTAAAAACACATGCAACTAACCGTTACTGAGTGTACTGCCTTATGGAATTCATCTCCAATGTTGCAATATTTGGATTTACTCTAAAAAGGCCATATTCGCTGTGCATTTGGAACTCAAATTTAACTGAAGGCAATGTATTTTTATTTGCTAAATCTGGCAACACAAATCATCTTAGTTAATTCAAAAAAGCATAGAAATTCAGGGTATATATGAAGGAATGAATCTGAGTTCAAAATTTTTCTTAAACTTTTATATGTCAAATGTAGGTCAGAAAAGGTAGGGAGGATGGTTAAGATAAGTCACAAGAAGATCCAATCATTAATATGAAGCTATTATTTTCACAAAGTAATGCCCTAATCATCAATTTTTACCCATTTATGTAATTAGTATAATTAAAGATAATTATTCTGTCACAGTGCTTTCATGGTCTTCATTAATTCAAATATATAATTATATGAATTTTGGTCAGCTAGAAAAGAGGGATTTAAGAATTCATCACATACACAAAAATCAAGCAAATTTCTGTAAAGTATGTATGTAAGGGACTTCTATATTAAAATGCCCCCAGCCGATAAATCATAGGGATATTGAAAATAATGCTGACCTGCTGACTAAAGACACCTAACTATTTACTAAACTCTAGAAACAAACTTTATTATCTTGGAGAAGAAAAAAAAAAAAAAACAGCTCTTTTAAAACCCCATAGAATGCTGTTATGTCCTGCTTTGATCTTCCTATAAACTGTAATTCATGAATGCATTGTAGATGTTTCTAATCTAGACACATCTAAATGTGTATTCTAGGGCTAGAATATCCATCAGCAGGTTGCCCTGAAGAAACCACCTTTCCGGCTGCATTGAGCCAGAACTGCACCAACTTCTCTAACCTGTGAGAGGAGGTTCGTGCCAGCACATTTTTCAGTAGACTGAACTACATAATGGAAAGTGTTTCTCAGGTGAAAGCTGATAATATGGGTGAATGCCAAATTGATGTGGATGTCATACTAACATGAAATTCTGAAAGTCGTTTTCAGCATGGAGGAGTTCTATCTATTTATGCTAGAAATTGCAGATATATTTACATACCGAATGTTGGATTCCTTTGATTACTGAAAACATCTGGTATTAAATCCTGACACTGAAATTGATTAACTATGGAATACTGAGTCATAAATATATTCTCCATGAACCTCATTTTCCTCATATGTAAGTTAGATATTTTATGACCCATCCCATCATAGATATGATCCAAATATGTCATTCTTCCCTATATGCAATATACACAAGTAACCAGTTTTTAGTGATAGTTCATTATCAAGCCATGGAAAACAGTAGTATAGAGTGAAGGAAACTGAAAGTAATTCTCTATGGATGTCTCACATTTCTGCTCATTTTGAGAACAAATACACTGATGTCCTCTGTTCAGTATTAAGTACTCAAGGACATAGGTATAGCTAACAGCCTTGGAAGACAGAGATAGTGTCACCCTCCAGGCAGGATTTTTTGCTGTCTAGTATAATAATAATTTCTCTCTGCGGGAAATCTTTCATAAAAGACTGCAATCTCCTATAAAAGACCCCAAGCTTGTGACTCCTCAACTGTGATGCAAATCCATGGTGTATGCAGAGCCCTCCAGGACCCCCTCCCCTATTTCTCCTGTGGACTTGGGACACTCAAGGAACAGATGTGAACATGACGGTTACATGAAGGTCATACTTCTTGCTGTATGAGTAATAAAGCACCTTGCCTCTGACCCAGGAGGCTTGATCTTCTGCCAACATGTATGAAACTAGGGCAGGCTAACACTTTAGCTTGCGAGAAGGTAAAAATCTCAGACTTTTCACAATTTTTGGCATGCACTCATCATGGCACCTCAAATATAGTCACAGGAAACATTGTCAGAGCTTTTCAATGTATTTGAAGGGGGGTTAGATCCTTAAAAAAATAGTATTTTTCCTAATTAGGGTAAATAATTTAAAATACAGTCTTCTTCAGAGTTTTCTGTGTATTTTTTTTCCTTTGGATCAATACCACAAAACCTAAAAAGCTCCACTCCCTACCCATCTAAGGTCTAAATCTTATCTATCGAATCTCCAAGTATCTTGTTTGTAAGTAGTGTTATTCAACACACTAGAGAGTACGCTCCATGAGGGAAGGTGTTTTATCTCTTCTCCTCCTTCCTCTATGCCTAGCTAGAGCAGTGCTAGGAACAAATTAGAAACATTTAGAATATTTGTCGATACAGTACTGTAAGTCGGTATAGTAATATATCACAAACCGATCTCTGATTTAAACTGTCCCGAAAGAAAATAAAATATTTTGCCTCTTTTATTTTTCAAACTTAATGATACAATAATATTTTGATTCGGATTACACCTAAGAGTACATTTCAAAAATAAGTACTTTGGACTAACTACCTAATTATAAAATGCACTTTCACATTTTAAAAAGAATAGAAGAATATACGAATAACATTAACCAGACAATAACAAAATCTCTGAGATGTAAAGAGTATAGGATCAGATGACTGTATTGCTACTTGATAGCAATTTGCTTACCAAGTCATTTAACTTCACTGAGCCTCAGTTTGCTCACATGTAAAACGAAAACGATTATTCCCAACTTACAGGTCTGCTGTGAGGTAAATGACTTAATTTATGCAAAGTAATTAGCACAGTGCTGAATGGTTTGTAAAAGGTATGTTACACAAAATCTCTGAGATCTATCTTCATCTAATACAACTAAAATCAGGCTCCATTAACGAATTATCAATAAATTCAAAGGCAAATCAAAAACATAAAAAAAAATGTGCAGGGATATCTTAACCCTACAATTTACTGAATTCTGTGTTCTGTCTTCTAAAATTCATTATGCTTATTCGCTGGATAAATGGTTATTCAGTTTACTTTGATCTTTTATGAATAACAAACTCTATGAATTAAAGTTATGGGGTTTGGAGGTAGATAATTCTAAATTTAAATTTCATCTTTGCCATTATTAGCTGCTCGACCTTACAAAATTTGCAAACCTCTCTGATTATCAGTATCCTCATGTGTAAAGTAGGACTAATAACATCTAACTTAGTTTAGTATATATTAAATAAGATCATAATTTAAAAATAATAATCACAGTCATTAGTTTAAAAAGTTATTTAAGTTAGTTGCTGATATTTCCTAAGTTCTTCAAAATGTGATTTGCAGGTTTGGTTTCCCTCTAAAGTCAGATAATGGTTACAGTAGTCTCTGAGATTGCTCTGCCTGTCAAGTTCTTACGAAAACCTTGGATATCAGCCTTCTAGAAGCATCCGATGCTGTACTGCATGTGCAATACTGTTCACTGCAGCCAAACTTTGAACGAAAATACAGCTGCTGTCTTTGCAATCTAAAAGTGTCAACAAAGACCATTTCCAGGATTACCAAAACCAGCCAGAGAGCCCCCAGATTTCTCACATCTGTCCAGTTACAAGCATAATTTAATCTATTCTCTCTTTCTTCTCCATAAACTTCAGCTCTACAGCCTGTACTTCTTTTATCTCAGAAACTCTTTGTTTCATCCAGATAGTAAGCATTTGGTGTTCTTAGCTCTTTAGATATCTGTAGAGGAAACACTGTGTTGCAGGCCAAAGATCCTTAAGAAAAATTCCAACTCCAGTTCATATTTGTTCACCAAATATATTAAACACACATACACACACACACACACAACATTGGTGAGTACACCTACAGGTGTACTAATACCACACAGCAGGTATAAAGAAAACCCAGTGGTGACTCAATATGTACCCACAATGGTTAAGAATTAAAACAACAAAAAGGAAACAATTACCTGTTAGTTTATATAAACTTAGTTCTATACAGCCTCTGCAGAGAAGTCTTTATACTGCAACTATTTTATGAATTATAAGTGGGGAAGCATACAGATAAATGGGAACTCTGGGTTTCACTATGGGACACACACGCACACCATGGGAAAGATGAAGAAGAACCCTGAGATGGTGAGTTTGAGTTGCAATAATCAGCATGATGAACAATCATTTACGTCCAGCTCAAGAGTTCTTTCAAGTTATTTTTCCCCTTTGAACATATCCATCCTAGAGTCATTCACTAAAGAGCCATGAAGAAATGACCCCCAAGTAGCAATGAGTGTATCTAGTGCCCAGATGCTACTTTCTAAACACTATTTCCTATCAGATGCCTTGGAAAATGGTTAATTCCAGGTCTGTAGAGGGAAAGTAGAAGAACAACAGTTTTGCCAGAAAGTGAATAAATGCTAAACACTAATGGGAATATATCAAAAAGTACACTGGAGCCACAGTGAAGGGCAACTCCTGGTCAAACTTGAGACCTGGAAGGGAAAAGAGCACTTCTTCAAAGAAACATGTCAGATACTGAAGAAAGATGTAATAACTGAACTCAAAAAAAAAAAAAAAAAAAAAAAGAAAGAAAGAAAAGAAATACCAACAGTGTATTGGAAAACAAGATTACTACACAACCTCAAAGGATCACCCAAGAAATTACTTAATTACAGATGGGAATGCATATTCTTAAAACAAAGAAAACTAATGGTTAACATGTTAACCAAACACAGTCTCCCAAAAATAATGGAATAAACAGACATAATGCCTCCTGATGTGATACAAAAGTGTCAACCAGAAGCAAAGCAGTATTCTTGCCAAAATGAATCCAAAGTTAATCTATCCATGAAGAAATCATAAGCTTCATCCAAATAGGAGATATTTTACAAAGCAACTGACTGGACCTCAACACAAATGTCTTAAGAAAGACAAAGATGGGGCGCCTGGGTGGCGCAGTCGGTTAAGCGTCCGACTTCAGCCAGGTCACGATCTCGCGGTCCGTGAGTTCGAGCCCCGC